>NC_086379.1:55477672-55780702 GCF_036588685.1 Mytilus trossulus | reverse complement strand
CGATTAGATTTATACACTTTAAATTTTCTTGTTTGTAGAAAAAAAAATCTATCTTTTGTTTGTTCTTTCAGCATACCTTACCAGACTATTTTGGACAATGGAATTATCTAGCAGAAAATCTGACAAGTTTGATACTTCAGAAACAATTAAGGGAAGAAGTAGACAAGGTGAGGAACTATTAAACAATTACAATTTTAAATGCTTCATTCATATGAAATTCATGTTTAATTTTCAGAGAACACTTTTCTTTGAGTTTGGGTAGAATAGGGTTTGAAAATCATAGACGCTTGTCTTTTTTAAAAAAGTATAACTAGTGCTTTAATAATTACTTCATTTGCACTTTTACTGTAAATTTTTACAGAAATTTGAAGAAAACAATAAATTGTTTGACTTTTCATATAAGTGAAATATCCTATGATATATATATGAATATCATCTAAGAATAATATATATTATTAAAAGAAATTTTTTCATCAAATCTATTCAAAATATTAAATCAGGGGGAGATAATCAAGAAAATATTTTTTACATAAGTATGTAATTTACTTATGTTCAACACAATCAATTTGGTATTGCCTTCTTCTGTTTTTGAACACTTTTAAGGTTGGATATGAAGTTGGTCAGTTAATAAGCAATCTAGTTATAAACATATCTTTTGTCTTGTTGCAAAAGCACTGTTATTCCCCAAAAGATGAAGCAAATTTTGAAAGATCTCAAAACTCTTTTCTTCAACTGTGTTTTAGATGCCAGTTTTAGATCACAGTAAGTTGAAAGGTTACAGACAGTTAAGATTGGCACATCTTCAGTTATCTATGATATCGTCTGGTTATATATGGCAGGAGGGAGACAAAGGAGTTCCTAAGGTTTGTAGGATATGATTAGTTTATATAGAAGGATTGAGACGATGTACTAAAGTTCTTATAGGTACAATAAACCATGTAGGAGGAAGATTTATAAGTATGTAGAGGTGGTATATCTGGTGAAATGATGAGATTTTTTTGAAATTGATACCTTCAATGGTAAAAAAATATTATCTTGTGAATAAATTCATATTTGTCCTGAGAAAATATGCACTATTGCAGGTATTACCAGAATGTGTTGCAGTGCCATGGTATAAAGTATCAGAAGAGATTGATATCAAACCTGTTGTTTGTCATCCAGATATGGTACTGAGTAACTGGACACTTTTAGACCCACAGAAGTATGTGACATTAGCTGGTTGTTCATACATTTGTTGTACTCCATGACCTTGTTTCTATCATTGGGTATGACCATTTTTCAAATTAAAGTTGCACAACCCATAATATAGTATTTGATTGAGTATCCCTATTATTCAACAAATTTGGTCTTCTTTGATCTTAATCTTTGAAATTTTGACATCAAAATTAACAAGAACCTTCATCAAAAAATCTGTGACCATATATTTAAGTAAGGTTGCAATTCCAAATGTAGTATCTGAATTAGGAACTGGAACAATTTTCTGTGCAATTCAAATCTATTTTAGGAACTTTGGACATGATTTTTTTTACTACTATAATATTTGTTCTATTATATTTGGATATTTATAAATGCAGTGTTACAATTTCAATACATTTAGTATTTAAGAAAGAAGCACACAACTGAAAATGGTAGAAGATACATGTAATGATGTATATAGACAAATGCATAAAATATACTCAGTGCTATATGGTAGTTTGATGTAGAATTATACTTCTTAAAACTGGTATATCCTGCTATAAAAGCTCACCAAGAACAACTTAAGGAAAAAATATATACATACTAGATAAATATATTAAAAATCATATACCAGTATTTCAAATCATAGATGAACAGTATATTTTTGAGTCTTGAATTCTTTCAAACATATTAAAGAAATCATCATACCTTAAATTTAGAGGAAACCTAACAAGAGTTTTTATTTTTTATTTTCAGACCACGAACATTAGAGTAAGTAAACTGTATACTATGTATGACACAACAACATGTTTGATAATAGATATGTAATATATATATTCAACTACTCTAAAAATCAGCACATCAATATTAAATATGCAAATTTGCAGATGCAAATTTTAGTTCTTCCTTTACCAGGATTTGAACTTGTGCTATTTGGATATCAAGACAGCACAGTCTGCACTGTGTACAGTGCTTTAGACCACTCAACCACCTAGACTGAACTAAAAATTCAGCTTTCAGAGTGCTCCTCATTCTTCCCATACATGCCTGGATGATGGGCTGCTGTGTTTTGCATATCAAGTTTTTAATATAAATTTCAATTTCTGCTGCCTTTATTATTCTATTTTTATTTCCTGATTTTTTTTTTTATTATAAATAGAAACCTGCAATGTTTGTATACTTTTCCTGGAGGCATAGATTCTAATTGGTTTTTCATGGTAACAGCTCGTATGGAATTTGACTTTGCCCCTGCTGTTAAGGTGATTTATTTTTTATTATTTAGTAGGCTCTGTCCTTGCAGAATACTCTCTTTCACTATTTGAGTACCATTACTGGACTTCACAGACTTAAAATGAGACATTCCTGTTAAATGTTGATGTCACACAAAAAAACCTGTTGGACATACAGAAAAGTGTAATGATTGTATGGTATGTCCTTAAAAGACATAAGTACTTT
This sequence comes from Mytilus trossulus, assembly GCF_036588685.1. Classification (NCBI taxonomy): domain Eukaryota; kingdom Metazoa; phylum Mollusca; class Bivalvia; order Mytilida; family Mytilidae; genus Mytilus; species Mytilus trossulus. Next base: position 55,778,071 of record NC_086379.1, on the reverse strand, counting down.
GTGAAAATTTTGTGATTCTGACCTATATTTTAAGACAAAATGATTCAAAGTATGTTTTACAAGTTAATTTTTGTAGATTAAATTTCAGTTTTTTCATACTTTACATGACAGTTTTATGTTTTCATTTGAAGTATCAAAGTTTTATTCTCTCTTCAGTTCAGTGGCTCAATTTGAATTGTGCATAAGTTATGCTTGATCAAAATCATCAGTTGACTTAATTCATCTTTACATTTATTTATATTTCAATTCTGCCCTCTAACAACTGAAAGATTTAGCATATATGTCAGGTAGATATCATTTTTTAAATGTTTTTTATTTTTCAGTATATAATTGAAGCTATTAAAGCTGCAGATACAGAAGACACAGAAGCATTGATACAAAACTTGGTATTAATCAGACAAGTCATTTTACAGATGAAAGAAACACTCAAGAACATGCACGGTATAAATATGATTACAGAAATAAATGCACTCAGGACTCGGAACAGTCTTCAAATATAAATGAAAAAAAATATCCTTGAGTTTGATATTTATTATTAAAGAATGTCAGGAAACTGGACAATTATATCTTTTACAACTTTTAAACTATGAACAATTGTATACATATGATATGGTATATTAGAGGGTAACCTTATCATCAAAGTTAAATTTGATGTATTAGAATAAAGCAAATCTTTTAATATAATTACTGTAAAATTTGTTGTGGAGGATTTAATTTCGTTTATTTCGTGGAAAGAATATATCCACAAAATTATAACCCCCATGAAAGTTAAACCTCCTTATAATACAACTTACATTTAAGGAAACCAAGAAATTAAATCCCTATACAATCTTATAGAGAGACAAAACCACGAAATTTTAACCCCACAAAAAATTAATGTTTCTACAGTATTATAGAAATCTTTGAAATTTGATAGTATATTTCATCTTACTAATGATATAATTTTATATTTAAATATAGTTATTTTATTGATCCAGAATTGGTGTCTGCAGAAGTTTTCTATGACACGCTACGTCCATTTCTTTCTGGGTAAGTTCAATAAAATATTTGTATTCATTTGCCTTGTGACTAACTTATACTCATAGTGTGATATTTCATAAAAATGAAACATGTAGTTCACAACTGCATTTTTGAAAAGTTTGAAATTTTGTGTGTATTTCATTTGATGCACTAACTAAGTTTTTCCTCTGTTTGAATTTGATATTTTACCACATAAAATGTTCAAGGAAAATTGTCTTATATATATATATATTGCTGGTGATCCGATAGATAAATCTGTTGTAGAGTTGTCACTGACTCAGACGTACTTATAAATATAATTATTTTCTGTGACTGTATATTGCATTGATTTGTAGGATCCTTTACTATAGATAATTGAGCTGATCTGTAACAATAACATCTCCATGCCTTATATATCATGTACTGTAGTACACCGCTAGATTAAAACTGATGAGGAAAGGTAACACACGGCCACGGAAAGCTTTATTTTTGTGAAGCCCAGGTGGTCGTGTGGTCTAGTGGGATGGCTGCAGTGCAGGCGATTTGGTGTCACGATATCTCAGTAGCATGGGTTCGAATCCCGGTGAGGAAAGACCAAAAAGATTTGCAAAAGCAAATTTACAGATCTAACATTGTTGGGTTGATGTTTAGACGAGTATCTTTATTCTCATAAAGCTTATGCCTTTCATCAGTTCAGAGATAACAAATGCAACAATAAAATATTTATAATATGCACAAAACAAATGAGAAAGGTTACAATAGTTAGTAGCCAGGAGTACAAACACAAGAATTTATATTTTTTAAACAAAGCAAGCAAAACAACCAAAGTGTAACTCTACAAGCATTAGGGAATTAGCTCTTTCAATTTGCCAACTTAATGATTTAAATTATTTCCATCTATTTATAGATGGGGAGGAGAAGGATCCCCATTTCCAGATGGCTTAATTTATGAAGGTATATCTGAAGAACCCATACAGGTAATTACGTTTCTAGTTGTTATTTCTGCCTTTAGTTAACTATTTTGGTTAGTAATTGTTATACATGATCATTTTGTGTATTGTCAACGTTCTAACTTTTTTGTTTGTCTACCTTGTACATTTTAACTGGTTTCTTAAATTTGATGAAAAATTTGGATTACTTGAAAATATGTTTTAGTAAATTTATGCAGATATTATAAGATGCCTTAAAAATAAAACTATAGGGAAACTTGTTTTTACTAGTGAACTAGTGCCACTGAAGTATACACAATTGAGCAACCGATGGAAATTCACTGATAGAATTAAGAGTTCTTGCATAAATAATATAAAGAGTCATTACTTAAATAAATTCATGTGAAACTATTGTATGGAGATTGTCTTGCTGTGTCAGTGTCTTGGTATTCACTGTAGCCATTTAAAGGGGGATGAATAAATGATTAGAAAAAAGCACATCTTTTTAAAATTTAGTTCTATTACAGAACTAAAGGCAGATATGGGTATATACATCAATGAGATAGCAACATAACTACATAAACAAGAATGTGTCCCCAGTTCACAGATGCCCCACCCGCACTATCATTTTTAATGTTCAGTGGACCGTGAAAATGGGGGAAAATCTCTAATTTGGCATAAAAAATAAGAAAGATCATATCATAAGGAACATGTGTACAAAGTTTCAAGTTGATTAGACTTCAATTAAAAACTACCTTGACGAAATTGTTTAACCTGAAGCGGGACGAACTGACGATCATACTGACAGACAGACGGATGCACAGACCAGAAAACATTATGCCCATAAATGGGCCTAAAAGACAAAAGACATCTAGAGAGACAGTTGTGTAAATATTTGGCACAATTACCTTATTTCCTTATTGTTGGGGATTCCACTACAAGAAGATAATATAATAGGCCTTTGTTTAATCAGTATATATGTTACAGATGTCTGGAGGAAGTGCAGCACAGAGTTCAACATTACAGTGTTTAGATGCAGCATTTAGTGTACAACATGAAACAAGTAAGAAATATGACAGGTTTCTCTCAATAACTTGATTACTATGAATATTATTACATTATCTGTTTGATTTTATGACTATAAAAGGTGAAACCATGAATATTAAAAAGAAGATAATTAGGGCCCCGACTAAAAGTCGGGTTGCCCTATAGTGATCAGTCCGTCCGTCCGTCCGTCCGTCCGTCCGTCCGTCCGTCCGTCCGTCCGTAACACTTTAACTTTGTGTCCGCTCCATATCTAGAAAACCATTATGATTTCATACTTTATACTTTACATGTTTATTAACCACCACCAGAGGGCGTGTCATGATGTATGTACAACTTTCTAGGTCAAAGGTCAAGATAAAAAAACTTTGGTTTCAGTTGACAACCCTGTGTCCTGTGGTGATGATCGTGTCCGCTCTATATCTTGAGAACCCTTATGATTTCAAAGTTAATACTTGACATCCATTTTAACCAACACCAGAGGGTGTGTCATGATGTATGTACAACTTTCTAGGTCAAAGGTCAAGGTCAAAAACTTTGGTTTCAGTTGACAACCCTGTGTCCTGTGATGAAGATCGTGTCCGCTACATATCTAGATAACCGTTCTGATTTTATACTTAATGCTTAACATGTTTATTAACCAACACCAGAGGGTGTGTCATGATGTATGTACAACTGCCTAGGTCAAAGGTAATGGTCAAAAACTTTGGTTTCAGTTGACAACCCTGTGTCCTGTGGTAAAGATCGTGTCCGCTCCATATCTGGATAACCTTTATGATTTCAAAGTTTATACTTGACATCCATTTTAAGCACCATCAGAGGGCGTGTCATGATGTATGTACCTAGGTCAAAGGTCAAGGTAAAAAAAACTTTGGTTTTAGTTGACAACCCTGTGTCCTGAGTTGAAGATTGTGTCCGCTCTATATCTTGGGAACCGTTTTGATTTCAAATATTATACTTGACATCCATTTTAACCAACACCAGAGGGTGTGTCATGATGTGTGTACAACTTCCTAGGTCAAAGGTATGTCTGTCTGTTGGTCTGTCCATCGCTTACAATTTTGATTCACACTATATTTATTTACCCAACGTTATTGACAGCGGGGCCCACAGAGATGGCTTCCATCTCAATGATATCTAGTTATGATTGCTAATGAGACAACTCTCCACAAGATACCAAATGAAGGTGTACCTTATTTAACAAACACTAGCTAAAAACTCATCAAAAGATGATTAAAATATAAAGTCTGAATCTGCTTATCTTGCAAAAAATTGTGATGAAAAATAGATAAGATTTAACTTTTAATGAAACAAAATCATATATATATATATAGATTCTTACATTGGTACCAGTGGATTATCGGATTTATCCAATCGAGATAGTTAAAATTTATAATTTAACTATCGAGATTGGATAAATCCGATAATCCACGAGTAACTATGTAAAAATCTGTTTCTCTAATGATTAAAAACATTTTCTTGTTTTGTTCGGGTGCTTTTCACATTGCACGAAGTTGTCAATTTCATTAACACCTGTTATAGCATATTTTGAATCATTCAGTTAGCTAAAAAGGTCATGATCCTTAAAATCATCCAATGATCTGTTGAGATCACAGTTAACCACCTGTTGATTAATTTTTTTTATACAATGGGTTCGGAAAGGGATACATTTCCATAGAATTAGAGAAATAGAGATTCAATACCAGAGGATTCTAAGAATGAATAATAATATCTGTAACTCAATTGGTTCTGTTTATTCAGTCAAGAAAAAATTTAAACTGCTTTGGTTGTCCCATCCCATCATACTGCCTTGCATGCTGGAATTGTGGGTTTGTTCCTAGCAAGGTAAAACCAAAGATTTAAAAGTTAGCATTTGCTGCTTCTCAAGCACACAGTAATTAGGAGTAAGATTTGAGATGACATGACTGGCCAACTTCCAAGCAAGGACCGAAGCTCATAAACTTGGCAATCAATGTGTTAAACGGTTCGGAGAGCAAACAACTTTGCTTCAGAAGTTGATGACTGGCTTGTATACAGAAAGATTTGTACTTGTTGGTTGTCATCACTTCCTGGGGACTTTGTGAATCAGCACAATACAGATTCAGCTTAGATGTTACAGTGAATTCATTATTATTCATTTGGTACCAATTTTTGTGAATTTTGTGGGTTCAGCTGAACCACAAATTCAAATATCCAATGAGTAAGACATTTTCCGTAAGCTTGTATGTAGAATTAGTCAAAAGCACGAAAACAAATATCTATGAACAAGCAAATTTTTCTCAACCCACAAAAATAAATGAATCCACAGAAAGTTAAGTACAATAAGAATATAATCATACCTCATTAACATGTTTTCTTCATATTTTTTTAGAACTTATAAAGATTGAAATTAAATCAGTTATTTTATTAACATTTGATTCAATATTTTTCTTTGTTAAAGGTATACAGACATTCCTTTTAAAGATGAGAGACCACATGCCAAATGCACACAAAAAGTTTATAGAAACCATATCTGAAAAGTCTAATATCAGAAGTTATGGTATGTTTTTATCATTCATATATTCTTAATCTTAGAAAAAAATGCTGCATAAGATTCATTCACACAAAGATACAAGACTATAATATTTAAGGTTATTATCATGTGCAACAAAATGAAGACATTGAATTATTTAATATTTTAGTTGTTTTTACAGCATTATCTCTTTAAAATGAATTCAAAATATCACTTGACAATAGTTCAAAATGAAAATAAAAAAACTTCTCTTCTTCATTTTTCAGTTTTGAAATCAGATGATGAAAGTCTCAAACAATGTTTCAATCAAGTTCTGGAGGCAATGATTGATTTCAGAAGCTATCATCTGCAAGTAGTTACAAAGTATGTAGTTCTTGTCCTAAGTTATTCTAATTAATTCCTATTAGACATAAATTAGCTTTGAATATTGTATTTCTTATCTTATTTACAAAGTCAGGAAGAAAAGAAGGGAGACAACTGTTGCATATAGAAAAGAACTGATGACATGTTGTTTTTATCTCCCTCACCTTTTCATCTAAACATTTTAATAAGTCAAAACTTTAGACACTGAAATTCATTATGTCTGTTGTTTGATGTCATATTTTACCTTCTTCCCCCCCCCCCTCCCCCCAAACAAAAATATTTAAAAAAATTAATGATTTACTGTTGCATGCGCATATAAAATTTAGAAAGGAAATGGTGAATGTGTCAAAGCGACAACAAACCGACCATAGAGCAGACAACAGCCGTATATGAGATACATTTTTTATACGACTGCAAAAAATAAAAATCCTATATTGGTATCATGTTTTCATTGCATCATCAGTGTTGATGTCATCATCGTCCAAAGACAGATGGTTTCCTGATAATAACTTTAGTTTAAGTATATAGAAATCAATAAAACTTTAACATAAAGCTCATGACCACTAAAGGAATGTTGGGATTGTTTAGGAATTAGGTGCAAAAAAGGGGCCCAATTAAGAATTTTTGGAGACAATAACTTGTGTTAAAGTGTATGATCTCTCTGAAATTATATCTCAAGTTTTCATACTACAAAGGGATGTTAAGAATTGTAAAACATTAGGCACAGTAGAGGTTGAACTATATACCAAACCCACTGATACCCATTCATACCTCCACTACAATTCGGAACATCCAATACCATGTAAAGATGCTGGACCCTATGCCCTATGGGCAGTTCCTTCGGGTGAAAAGAAACTGCACAAATGACGCAGATTTTCGTAAACACTGGGCAAATTTGTTGAAATATTACAAATTCTGAGGCTATAATGAAACTGTTCTCAATACTAGCCTTAAAAAAGCAGAAGCAAAAGACCGTAAAGCATTACTTAATCCTGTCAAAAAAGACACACAAAGAATGACAAGAATTCCACTAGTGTTAAGCTATACAAAAGCCAGTCCTAATCTAAGACAGATTATTGACACTACTTGACTACTGTTGCATATAAAAGAAACAAACAAACAGATTTTTAGCAAACAACCTCTCTTTGCCTACAAAAGAAATAAAAACCGCAAAGATATTCTAGTTAGAGTGGCATTCCAATATCTACCCATCACACTGGGGACATCAGGTTTTGAATGTAGCTATTGTCCTTGTGTTAATTTCCGAAGGTCTTTCACAAGCACATTCACAGAACGCAAATATAGAAAAAACTACATTGGGGACTGCAACACATCAAATATCATTTACATGATTACTTGCAAGTCTTGTTAACAACAATAAATTGGCAAAAGCAAATGTCCGTTTAAAGCTCAACTTGGCAAACATCTCTGATATGTCAAAAAAAAAGTCATCAGAGCCCACTGGTAAACATTTCAACCAGACAAGGCACAACATCCACCATATGTCTTTCATAAATCATCGAAGTCCTCTGGAACGATCCTAATGACCACATGTCAGACGTCCTTAGGAGTAAAAGAGAGGATTATTGGATCCTCCAACTCAGAGTGCTAAAACCCATTGGAATCAACAGTTTAGAGACTTCTAAATTTCAGTACACCAATCACTCTATTCTACAGATGTTAAGAATTGACTTAAGGGGTAATAGCTCAAACTATTTTGGAATTAGGGACCAAAAGGGGGGAAAACAAGGGTTTCTTGGTTAATAGACAATTAAGACATTTTTAAAGCAGTGTAAGAGAGGAAATCCAAAGTATTCCAAACAGCATATAATGGATTACCTTCCTTACACTGCTTTACAATTATGTATAAAGAAATTTTGTATTTTGTTGAGGTGATTTGCTGTCAATTTACTTTTTATAAGAAGTTACTATTAAATTTATGCTGATTAAGGAATATAAATTTTCTATTTAAAGAGTTTTATGATGTATTTAAATGGGTAATTTTGGTTGCATCGCAATGGATATTTGAATTGTAATTCTGACATCTTGAGGTAAACACTTGCATATTTTTACCCTATTTATATTATCCACTTGTGGCGGGGGTATCATCAGTGAGCAGTAACTCGCAGTTTCACTTGTTTTTTTTGCAAAAAAAGGGGGGATACAATTTTTGTTTTTGGGGTTGGGGTCAATATGCTACAGCATAGTGTAGTGCACAAAATAAAAAAAAGTTTTTTTTTAAATTTTTGGTAAAGGGGGGGGGGGGGGGGGGTGGGGTGTCTATTCGCAACAGCATAGTGTATTGAACAAAAAATTGAGGATAAATTCAAATAATATAACCAATTAAGTTCTCTGACAACAGTTATTCTGTGTCAAATATTTAATTACAATCCAAATTCAAACCTGTATCAAGCGTGAATATTGCGTTCATTTTTGCCAAAACGGTTCAGGGTTGGACCTCTGCAGTCGTATCCAGCTTTACTTGGCGAAGCAATTTACTATATGCTAATTGTGTAATTGTTATTTCAGGTATGTTGTTATAATGTCCAACAGACAGACAAGGAACCAGGATTATGAGTCTTTATCTAAAAAGGGAACAGGAGGAACCAGTATGTATTTCATATGGCTATTTTTGCAGCGCACATAAAACCAGCAATCAATTGCTCAGGGTGATTTTCTTTCTAGTTCTTTTATTCTGGAAGACTCCTTCGATGACATTATAAACATGTAAAAAGTAAGCACTGCCAGCAAAGGCTCTCCAAAGTGCACATTGATTCAGAGAAATTATAAGCTGATTCCTTATTAGATTTATTGCCCTTTGTAAATGATTTGTACCATTTTTTGTGCGGTTTTGCCTTATTTCTTAAAAGTTACAATAGATAGATAGAAACTTAAATTTGCAAAATTGTTGGAGTTATTGCACTTTTATGACATTTTTTACCACTTTGTTGCATTTGTCTGACATGATAAAAATGAAAATAGATAAAAAGACAATTTAAATCAAAAAATGGTCAGTGAGGCAATTTCTACTAATAAGACAAATTTTGCCTACTTTTGGCAAGAGTATTCAATAAATTTGTGATATTCACCCAGAAAATGGCATCATAAGTGTATGAAATTTTATTATATACGAAGGACATATATGGGGAACAAAATTTGATGGAAATGTCAATGAGATAGCAATCACACAAACAAATAATCTTCACAACAAAATCAGTCCCCAGAAAAAATTATCATTTCATTTTGGGTTTGGCTGCTTTGGCATTGCTGTTAACAGAATGTAGAATTGCTGTCTTGCCTTTTCAACATTCTTTTTAAAAATGATCCCGCATGTTTACAATGTTATTTAATATGCTTGTCATTTTTCGTACCTATAAATTCTGGTGTTTGATATCTGTCATTTCTGGAAGACAATCATCTATATTCTTATGATAATTAATATTTTTCAGGTTTACTTCCATTCTTAAAGAGTATACGACAGTCAACAACAGAGAAGCTGGTTGGACAAGGGAATTAAAATGTTATGATAGAATGTTTCAGTTTCAGTGGCACATTGTATAAACGTTTGATTCTCATTATCTTGACCATGGACAAATGCTAAAACATTCACCATTTGATTCAACAGAATATTATCAGTATTTTGTGAATAATTAAAGGGACCAAACTTGAGAATAGAATAATGATTAAATTCATACATTCAAATTGACAACAAGTCATCTTTTTTAAGAGAAAATTTGTCTTTTCAGGCTCTAATAGTAATTAGCCTGCTTTTGTAATAACAATGCGTTTTAAACCTTATTAGCTCACCTTTCCTAAAAGGAAATGTGAGCTTTTGCCATCACTTGGCGGCCGTCGTCGTCGTCTGTCGTCGTTGTAAACTATTTCAAAGATCTTCTCCTGTAAAACTACTGAACCAATTACAACCAAACTTTAGCTGAATGATCCTTATGGTATTTAGAATAAAGATTGTGTTTTATTTTCCATTTTGTGAAAAAAATCATGGCCGCCATGGCTAAAAAAAGAACATGGGGTAAAATGCAGTGTTTGGCTTATATCTCAAAAACTAAAGCATTTAGAGCAAATCTGACATGGGGAAAAATGTTCATTAGGTCAAGATCTATCAGCCCTACAATTTTCAGATGAATCAAACAACCCATTGTTGGGTTGCTGCCACTTAATTGGTAATTTTAAGAAAATTTTGCAGTTTTTGGTCATTATCTTGAATATTATTATAGATAAATATAAACTTTAAACAGCAAAAAAGATCAGCAAAGTAAGATCTACAAATAAGTTATTATGACCAAAATAGTCAATTGACCCCTTAAGGGGTTATTGTCCTTTAATGACAATTTTTCACAATTTGTTCATCATATTTGCGAACTTTAAAAAATCTTCTCCTCTAAAATTACTCAACCAAATTCAACCAAACTTCAACTGAATGATCAGTAGGGTGTATAAAATAAAGTTTGTGTTTTATTTTCTATTTAGTCAAAAAACATGGCCATCATGGCTAAAAATAGAACACAGGGTAAAATGCAGTTTTTGGCTTATATCTCAAAAACTCCAGCATTTAGAGCAAATAAGACAAGAAGTTAAAGTATTTATTAGGTCAAGGTCTACCTGTCCTGAAATTTTCAGCCGAATTGGGTAACTGGTTTTTCAGGTATAATTGAATTGATGATTTAAAGAAATTTTGCAGTTTTTGGTTATTATCTTGAATATTATTATAGATACAGATAAACTGTTAATAGCAAAAATGTTAAGCAAAGTAAAATCTACAAATAAGTCAATGTGACCAAAATTGTCAATTGACCCCTTATGGAGTTATTGCCCTTTAAAGACTTTTTTCACAATTTGTTCATCATGTTGACTTACTTTAAAAAATCTTCTCCTTTGAAACTGCTGTATCAATTTCAGCCAAACTTAGGTTAAATGAGTTTCAGAGTATCTAGTATAAATTTTATATTTTATTTCCTTGTATGTCAAGAAACATAGCTCCTATGGCTAAAATAGAACATAGGAGAAAATTGATTTTTTTTTGCTCTTGAAGAAAATAGGACGATTCAAAGAACATTTAAATAAATTGAAAAGCCAAAATAATCATTGATAAGAGATTTAACCAAAAAAATTAAGGTGAGCGATTCAGGCTCTTGGGAGCCTCTTGTTTGATGTCTTGTAAGGTCAACAGTCTCTGGTCACACCAGTCACTTTTATCTTCTTCTTCTTCTTTAGTTACAGAATACCATCAACATTTTGAAGATTACATTCTGGCGCATGCCTGATTGAGGTTGCTTTTTAAAATTAATTTCACTTTTTCTTTATTTTTAAGATTTACAATTTTTATTGAACTTTTAATTTTTACATTTTTTTTTTTATTTTTTTTTTTAAATTAAGATAAAAACAATAGGTACATTTAGTTTAAGTGAGAAAAGGTTTTAAGGAGTACTTCATGGGTAAGTGCATCCTTAAAGTTGTCTGTAGAAGTTTTGTTTGAAATTTCAGGTGGTAGTTTATTCCAGTCTTTGATTGTTTGGCTGAAGAATGAGAATTTAAAACTGTCTTTATTGCATTGGAGCTGTCTGAATGTTAATTGATGAGTAGATCTTGTTTTGGACTGGCTTTTTATCAGAATATCTTGTGATGGTATAGCAATTTCGTTATTGATTACTTTGTGGAACATTTATAACATTTATGACTGTAGTGATTGTTTTTGTTACAGGCATTAGTTTATATCTATTACTTTAAATTTGATTTTTAAATGTTTTTTTCTTTGTATGAAATGTATTTTTAAATGAAGGAAGAAATATGGTGTACTAATTCATGTTCTACTTTTATACAAAGGATAAAAGATGCATGCTTACATTATCATAGGAAGGGAATTAAAATTTTAATAGTTTTGCCTAACACAATTAATTTTAACCTCTATGTATATTTTTAGAAAATATAACAAGCTTTTATTTACTGGGAAGATTTTTGATCTTCTAATTGATTGATTGTTTTTTGTTGTCCAGTGGCAAATATTTTATGTATGTTCACGACACATAGCTGTATTAATATATGACCATCAAGTCCTATATATAGCTTTCAAATGTGAGAGCAATCTTCGTCTAGTTCATACATTCTGCACAGCGAAATAGACATCTAGTCAGGCTTTACTTCTGTATGTGAGAAGTCCTTAAATGACCATTATCAAATACAATGATAAGTGTAGCTGCTGATGTTAAAGCATCATAAGAAAAATATTTCAATCATGAACTGCAAACGATCATTTTACAATGTATTTTTTTTTATATGTACATGTACATGACTTTTTTTTTAATCTATACTAATGATATGTTGACCTACATATTTGTTGATTAAGTATGTGTAAGTGACTGTTTTTGTCTATTTTTTATATGAGTACCTCAGGGAAGATTTTCTTTGCTATCTGTGTATAATCTCTTGAAATAAAGAGTTCATTATCATCATTAGTTATTCATCTTATGTTGACCTTATTTTCTTGGTTCAAGTTAAGTTTTAATGGTTAGTATGAAAATAAGAAGATGTGGTATGATTGCTCTTGTCTTATTAGACAACTCCAATATGCGTAATTGTTTCTACATAGGCGGTAATGGTAACGTTTTCTTCTGTTGCTCAGCCCAAATCGTAAACTTGTATATGTATGATGGCTTGTTTCGAAGCTGAGACATTTTTACTTGTGTGGTTAAATTTTAGGGGTACGAAGTGCGATTCATTTTTCCGTAAATTAGTAAACCCTGAGTATCCTTTTGCGATGTGGCTCCTCATGGTAAAAAATCCCATTTTTAAAACAATAAGTTCTTTAAAAATCTAATACTTTGAACACATTTAATAGCTCCATAGTTTTTACACATTTATTCTGTGTTCCCTTACTTTCTAAATTAGCACAAATGGTTCAGCTCAGTCATTTGAATATCATAGAAATGTGTCAAATATCACTACACAGAGATTTTTTGTTTACACATGACTTTTGTGTTCCTCATTTCAAGGCGCATTAGGGATATTGTCCCAAGTGACCACAATGACTTACATATAGAAGAAACAAGTGAAACTGTGAGCTACTCCTCACTATTGATTCTCCAACCAAATATTTCGGTAAAAAGGTAAAGTGACATATAAATCCTGAAACCAAATTTAGAAATACTTGTATTATAGGTCCTGAGAAAAATGTGACTAATATTTTCAACCTTGCTATCATGTGTAAAATGATACCAGTGTTCGGTAAACAAGAGTTGTAAAGTGATGAATCTGAAAACTCATCACACTTCTAAGGTGATTTACATAAACCTGAAACCAAATTTCAGAGATCCTTGTATTATAGTTCTTGAGAAAGATGAGACAAAGAAAAATATTTATCGGACGGATGGAGGTACAGACAGACAGAGGCAAAACAGTATCCCTCACTTTTTTAAAGGGGGCAAAATTAACTATAGGTCACTGCACCATTTATAACAATGAGAAAACACATATCATATGGCAAGCTATAAAAGGCCATGAAATGACAAATGCAAAACAATTTTAAAGAGAAACCATTTGCATCTTATATATTTTTAGCAAATTTCAACTTTATTTGGTGTATGGAATTTTGATTATATGGTGTACATATCTGTCTGGCAGGATTTCACTAACCTTAACTAATTTTCATGGTTTATTGTTGACAGATTTTTGTGGTAAGGTCTGTTTCTCAGATACTATTAGAAATCAGTTCATTGTATATGGATTATTGAACGATAGCATGTTGTAAATCTCCAAGAGGCAGGGTTCCTCTAACCTTGACCTCATTTACATGTATCGTTGAATATATAAGTTTATGTGATACTTGGCTAAACTTTTTTTAAAGACACAACATAAATTCAACAATGATTAGAAAAGCAGGTGAGACATTTCAGTGTGTGCATTCTTGTTTGACATAACTGTGCAATTGATTGGAATTAACTCTTAGAAAATATCCTTTATAATACTGAGGTCATTTTGATTTATAAATGATGTGATAGGTACCAAGTGATGAACAGTCTGTAGTAAACATTCCCCCATTTGTAAAACTAATAATAATGATGATCAATGCACTTATTTTCATTATTTTATTGACTTTTTTGTAAAAAAAAAGATTTCATCACATATCTTATGTACATGAAATTTGAACACATCACTTTAAAACAGAAAGAAGATGCATTGTTTCATTGCTTATGAATTCTTCCTGTTTTTTTAACACTCTTCATCATTAGGATAACAGTTTTGGTTCTATCAATGATTCTAGTGGTAGGAAAACCTGAAAAAGAAAAACAATTCATACATCCAAAATATACACACACTAACTTCTATTAAGATTCAATTTGTTTTTATAATGAATTTTACCAATTTTCACATTTTGAGGTACCAAATAAAGTGTCCATGACTAATATGACTAAAAAGCCCTACAATTATTGATACAAAAAATACTTCAATTGTCACTTCAAATTATTTAATTCCATCAAATAATTTTTTATAATATGCTATTTGATATCAAATATGGGTTTGTATGACATAAAATCTACATCAGTATGTTCATCAATTACAAAGATAAAGATAACAAATGATAAAATATGCATTTCAGCAGACCTTTTCAATTCTAAAATAAAGGGATCCAGTTTGCCCAGAAAATGTGAATATGATGAAAAAATAGTCGAAATATAAGATTTTTCTGGTGATGGAAGAAATAATTTGAATAATGAAATTATCTCCCTTTATAACTGAAAATTTCATTGTTAAAAAAATTTCATTTCAAAGAGCTACAGAAATCAACAAAAAAAATGAATTTTAATGGAAATAAAATTTGATTTAACTAATTGGACTTTAATGCAACATTTTGGTATGCTCACACGTTACAACTCATCACTGTCAAGATCCTCATCAATATGAAGAAAAAAGATAATAATATTTTTTTTTAGAGTATTGGAAAATGGGAATTAGGTGTCTGATTACTCTGACATATTCGAAAATGCTAAATCGTTACAACTCATTACTGTCAAACTAATTTTTTTGTACTGAGAAAACTAAAGGGTAAATTACTTCAGATTATAATAATCAGTTTCATGAAATATTTTAAAGATCATGAATATCATTTTTCCTATCTGTACAAAAGTTTCCTCTGAATCAGTCAAGAAATATATACTATACATATAATGAGTATTATTTCTTTCCTTTGAAATGACAAAACTATGCTGGAATTTTGCTTGAAAGGGGACATAATTCTGATGTAAAGATGTCAACAAAATATTGGACATTTACACAGATTTCATGTTTCATGGTTCATGTCAATATAATTTTACACTACTCAACATTCATGATTTTACTTGACGATTTCAGAAAATGATTAATGTGTCATATGAAACCAATCTTAAGGCAAGAAAAATAACTAATACTTTTTTTCTATTAAACAACATATACCTTTACTCATATTGGCAAAGTTTTTTTAAACATGACAAGTGTACCTTTAAATCTGTTTCTGTTGCAATGTTTTCTTCATCTTCAAAAACTACTTCAAATTTTCCATTCATATTCAGTTCTGGAATGAAAATATGAATTAATACTTTTAGGCTGTTTCCGTTATTTGTTTTATTACATCATTAACTTCAACAAAGTATCATTTACATAGTAATTTTCATAAAAATTAACATCAAACAGAATTTAAGGTTGATTGGGTATATTTTTTCTGAGCATCCATTTTTGGGAATGTAGCTAAAATACTGTTTACTGGTTTAAAAATATTTTACCAAGCATTATTCAATTAGATAACATACATACATTCAAATGTTCCAAAAAAATTCTTTGAAGATCAAGAGCAGATAACTATAATGAATTTGATAGGAAAAAATGTTTTTTTAAATTTTTCAAGGATAAATGATCTGTAACCCTTTCTTTCTACTTTCTATTTCGTTGTAATAATGAAAAGCATTTCTCTTGTTGTATTTTAACCATTCTATCTTTTACTGTTTACTCTAAAATGAAAAATTTTAAAAAGTTTTTTCAATTTAATCCATAAAAAAGAACATATTTTTCTATTTATTTTAATGAAAAATCAAGGTCTGTATTTTCCCTTTAAAATTTAGTTTTTAACCTACTTGACTTTCCTTCCTGTTGATTCTCTAACTCGACAGTTTTTGTTGCTGGGATGTAACTGACAACTATGGCCTCCTAAAAATAATGTTGCTCTGTTATTAATACATAATTACATTAGATGTATGTTTCATTATATGTAATACGTTATTCTGATTGGCTAATTGCACATCACACGTTATTCCGTAAGCAATTGCATGAGACAATAACATTTCATTCATGATGACACGAGGTCCCACAATAAAGTGCACAGGTGAATTTAAATATTAAACTTCATGAAAATCGTGTTTTTATAATCCTATAGCTAAAAAATGTAATTATAAGTATTGAATGCTTCTTTTTGTAACTTTATAGGGTTGTAAAAGCGTTGACCATGCGTACATTTTTAGAATGAAGCGCTTCCGCGCTTCATACAAAATGTACTTCGGTCAACGCTTTTACACCCCAATTAATTTACAAAAAGAAGCATTCAATTCTTAAATATACAATATTAGTTCAATGTCAGGAAAATATAAACTTTTTTGTATAAGGCTGTGAAACTGGGGAAGGGCGAGGTTCTACTGAGCCCTTCCCCATTTTTGCGCAGAGTAAAAAAAAGTTTATATTTTTTTATGACATTGACCTTATATAGTTTTTATACTGCAGCTTAAATAAATACATTGATAGCTTTTAAAATCATAACACAAATGTCAAACACATTTTCATTCCTTAATAGACCCCTGACTGTGGAGAAAGTGTTCCATGATGAAATTGACATTAAACAAAATAGAGCTATGTTACTATATTTAGGAAATAAACACAGGTAGTTGCAGTATAAAAATATATCAATCATCTTACATATTTATATAATGTTCTCATCTGATATTCTTTTTAAATTTTATAATCTGACATGCAAAATTACCAATAGTTGTGTGTCTATGTGGCTGTTCCAAGTTTGTAAAATGGTAAAGGGAGTGTCTTTGGACATATTTTGATGTTTTTTCTCCTTTAGAAAAAAACAAGGAGACACGTCTTTATTTTCCCTTTCAATTTTTTTTAAACACTCCATGGTCCTGAAGTTTTAGAGCTTTGGTCTTGACATATTTTATAGACACGTTTTCTTGTAAAATGGTGCATATTGACTTTAAATTTCTTTTAGTCCTTTGGGTATTCAAAATATCTCATTGATTTATACCCACATCTCTTTATGTGACCAATACTACAATCATAACAAATACAGTAACATGTTGACCTTCCTTTGACGAGAAAGGTCTTCAGAGAAGGATTCACACTTATATTTTAGGATTTTCAAACTTAACACCAATTCATTATTAATAAATTTCTAAATAATATATACAGCTTTAACAATTAATATTGAAAATATGAAAACATACCTTATAATCAGAAACTTCAGGCGTATATGTCTCTGACAATTCAATAACCTGTTAAAAATATAATATAAATCATGTTATATAAGGAACATCCTATGTTTCAGGATTCCTATGGTAAACCCTGTGATGAAATATATTCAATAAACAGCATTGTATCAATAGTATTTTTAAAATGTGTAACATTTTCACAAAAGAAAACTCTTGCAATAACAAACAAAAATTGGATAATCTTTAGGTGTATGTTCTGCTTTATAATATGTTATAAGGTTGCTGTCTCATACACTTAATACCAAAACTGTCTCGTATTGATATAAACACCTATAGTAATCTACAAAGTTCCCAAAATCTAATGCTCCAAATAATTTCTCTGGACTGTGTTTCATGGCGTATTGTTATCATTGTAATGATTATTAATTTAAAACATGTATAATAGCTAAACTTAGATTCAGCTTTGTTGTATTGGTGTGAAACAGAATTATAAAAAAATGAATTTACATAGAAGTCAAGAGTATATTTGTAAAATCAGTTGATCCAAAAGTACTACAAAATGTAGTGTTGTTCAAGAGTTATGTCCCTTCACAAAGATCACCTTACGAAATAAAAGTATGTCATAAAGCTAGGAAGCAAATTCCAGAAACAATTTGCTCAAATAAAAATAAAAACAATGTCCCTATCTCCTTTCCATTACTAGCACATGCACAGTTCCCTGTAAAAGGTCTTTTGCTCTGAAGACTTTTTTACTATTACCAACTTTCAAATCAGGATTATCTAATTTTTTCAACAGATAACCTACTCTGTGGTAGGATATCCTGCTACTTGGTCAAGTAAAAATAACCAAAAAGAAGCAAAATATAAATAATCTATGCAATTTGGGGGGAACATTTACTTTTTACCTCAAATTGACCAATCATAAACTTCATTTTTTCTTATCTAAGTTGCTCTTACTTGGCTGGGTACAATATTTTGTACCAAAAAGTAGGCAAGATGTTGATAAAAAAATAAACTCTGAGGTCAAAAGGTGCTTAAATGACAAGAGTCTATTCTATACATATATCGACAAAAAAATGCCATTGCTTTCATTGAAAACACTAGCCCATGTTTCTTTACTAACTAACTTTATATGCCAGTCTATCTCCAGGTCTGGGTGGACCAATCAAATCTGGAAACTTGCTGTAATCTACTGGTACTGCTTCATAAATTGCTGATGTCTCTTTTTCAGGGTACTCATTACCTTGCTGTTTGTTATCAAATGATGTATTCTGCAAAAAAAGTTTAAGATAGGCAATCTATTATGTCACAAATCCTTGACTGTACTGACTTAAACTTGACATTTTATGCTTAATACTTATCAAGTTATGTCATATATATGTCAATATTTGCAAAACAGTTCCAATAAAATTAGTTCTTTTTAAATTTGTTAATACATGTAATTTTAAAGCATACTGTTGAAAACAGCTGATGTTTTCATTGAGATTTAAAGAAGATAATTTTTTTAATAAGCTATCCTCTTTGAAAATTGTATATATCACAATCATTTTCATAGGTTGTATATTACCTGTAAAATAACTGACACATTTGTCAGTTTTGTATTCAATTGATCTTCTTTAGTCAGCTCAGG
Source organism: Mytilus trossulus (assembly GCF_036588685.1). Lineage (NCBI taxonomy): Eukaryota > Metazoa > Mollusca > Bivalvia > Mytilida > Mytilidae > Mytilus > Mytilus trossulus. The sequence goes on along the minus strand of NC_086379.1, from coordinate 55,759,123 downwards.
ATATTGTTTTGAATTCTGTTGTTGTTTTCGCCGATTTCTTGAATATACAGCAACTCCATTTGATAAATAACTTGTTGATAATACTGATGGTTGGTCTGCAATCTTTTCACTTCTCTTATTTGGACTTTGGACTGTCTCTTCTGCATAACCAGATCTATTTACTGATTTATTCCAGTCTGTTTTTCTATCACATATAATCTGGTTGTCTGATTTAGACTGTCTTGAATATGAATTGTTATATGTTACTGTAGTATCAGTTTGAGTCAGATCCTTATTTTCCGTAGTGTTACCATAATCATATGAATAATTAATTGAGGAATTATGTTTCTCACTCTTATTAGTGAGAGCGTCTTCCTCACTACTATCATTACTGTCAGACGTAAATTTCTTGTGTTTTCCGTTTGCTTTTGAATTTATTGGTTCACTATTAAAGGTTTTTCCTGTGTTCCAATTCCATGCATTTTTAACAACATTAGTGTCCAAGTTCTGTGTTTGAGGAGGAGTCTCTGTTACACTTTTTCTTTTCCTTTTTCTTACCCTTTTCCTTTTCTCTTTCTTTTCACTTCCTTTTCCATGTTCACCTAATAAAATTGTATTTTCAATTTTATTTTCACCTGCAACACTGATACTACTCAGCTTAGTCATGTTAGTTGGAGCAGAATCTGAATCTGGAAATCTTTCAATGGAATTGTTTTTTTGTGACATACTTGGTTTCAATGACAGTTCAAGTTCACATGAATTAACTGCCTTTTTCTTACCAACAGGCTCATCAAAGCTGACATCTTCTATTTTTTCCTCAGGACAGTGTTTCCTTTTTCTTTTCTTTTCTGTTTGTTGTTCAGTTTGCATGTTATCAACAGTTTCATGTTTATGCTTATGCTTCTTTTTCTTGTGTTTTTGTTTTGGTGGTGAAGTTTCCATGGGAACACTACTACTTGTTGCAATTTGCATGTCCTTCTCATTTGAATATGTGTCCTTGTTTTCTGCATAATTAGATGTTAGTTTATCTTCACTTTTTTCTTTATCATGTTTATGTTTTTTCTTTTTATCAGATTTGACAATAATGTCCCCATCTTGTTCATTCAATAGTAAAATAGTTTGGTTTTCAAAGCTGAAATATAAAGTTAAAACCATGACAAATTGAGATTTTTTTTTAGAACATCCCTTCAATATCCTCAGTAGAATCTGATGTTAGACTGAGTTACTCTTTATATGATATGTATGACAAAAAAGGCAGTTTCCTAATTCTTGTTGTGTAATTTGGCAAACATGTGGAATTCGATTATTAATCATCTTTGTTTTCTAGCTTGCTATTAATCCTACATTTAGTAACTGCTATTTTCATGTTTTATATTGATTTTGGAGTGTTGAAACGTATGAAATTGTGCTTGCTTTCTTTCATCATCTTTATAATCCAAAAATAATGTAACGGTATACATGGTATATAAAAAATGTATCAACTGTATATATTGACAGTGTTTTATATTATTCATTTGTTATTAGTCTAGTACGATGGCTACCCATTTTCTTACACGCAGGGATAAGGCGTGCTAAGCACTATAAAAAGGGGATTTTTGGACTGGAAAAACAAATTTGAACTCATCTTAACAGAAACTTAATGGGTAAATACTTCACACAATATCATCATGATCATGTACATTGTACTTTCATTCTCATCTTTCTACAGTCATGACAGTAATAGAATGTAATAACAAGAAAAATAATTTCTATGTTAACTGAAGCAACTCTCCAATAAGTCTTCATGCTTCATATATAAGTTCATGATTGATTGATTAATTGTTAGTTGCTTAACGTCCAGTGGCAAGTATTTCATGACCAAGTACATGAAGTAGTATAAATTAATGATTGCCAATTCCTCTCTAAGAATTGCATGCTATCAATGAAAATATAATAGTCTCTTCCTTTTCTACTTATAATTTACCTATCTTGATGGATACACTTGGCATTAACACAATCATTGTCTCTTAAAATAACTGACTTCTCCCAATCTGGAAGTAAACATCCTTGTAAAGATAAATAAAGAGGGACAGCTTTTCCAAGAAATTTCAAGGATATATGTCTCTGTACATCTTTCATTGTCCTGAGATCATCTGTATCGATTAATAACCACGAAGCATCAAACTCGTTGTTTTCAAAATACACTTTAATTCGAACGTGTGTGACCATGGGCGCAGCCATCTTGATTTTCGGGGTAAACTCGCCTCCAATGCAGAAGATCATTACATCAACAGCACGATTTTAAAAAGTGTGACAGGTACTTTTCAAATAAGTTACTTAAATTCAGACACTCGTCCTTTCAGAATATATAGTGTTATACTTTCTTAACGATATACATTCTTTTTCACAAGAATTATGAATTAATATAACAGATAAAAACATAATTTGACATAATTAATTTGTTGACATACTGAATTACTGATTATCTAATTAAGTAATTTAGTTATGGTCAGTCATATTAGGATTATACATCACCAACAACATAATCTACCAAGATAATGTACAAGGAAAGACAAACAAGAACACATACCACAATGTACAATACATGATAAGCTTTTGTGACGGGATTGCTTCTGTAGAACATGTGGTGGACGGGTACACGACAACTCGTACTTTTGGCAAGTCGTACTCAGCCAACTCGTAACCATGTTTTATTTGATATTATTTATCTAGTTAATATGCATAGTTATTGTATCTTTCTTTCGTATATCATTATATAGCAAAATACAAATAAAAAAACAACTTTCATTGTTTATAAAATGCAATCATAATTGTTTTAAATAAGCTTATAAAATGCTAATCGTTATAATCATTAGTATTCCTTAGAATTGATTGTTTGAAATTGTTTGGACGGCAATTTATTTGATATGCACATTAAATTAGTTATGATTACACAATATGCTAATCAGTGGTCTTAGTGGATAACATACCTACAAAAATAGAATGGATTTGTTAAAAGTAGAATAAACAGAGAGAAGTAAATGAAAACAAAAAATCGGTAAAAGTGCGGCGCTATGAACATCAAAGACCGTTGAGTTATACTTAAACAATCACCATCCTCACCGAAAAGAAAATGCATGGCTTTAACGTTGTAAAAAACAAGCTTTGAGAAAAAATATATAAACTATGGTGAAATGTATGATCATCTTCAATTGCAATCATGGTTCGTCCACGTTGTAATGTATGCAAGAAGACGGTTACGATTAAATTGTGTATCTCAATAATATTTTACCTAATCCTGTTATTGGGTCTATGTTTTGAGTCCAATAAGAGTATTTATTTCAAAAAGCTGTATTTGTAGGACCCATATTACTATTATTAATAGCAATAAAGCCTTGTAAAAATGTTTTATGATTAAACTCTTACAATGTGTGTGTAAATATTAGTGATACTAGATTTTTTTTTAATACGTCTCACGTAATTCTTCTAAATATTGGCTTAATTTTTATTTCAACTTTTATACTTTTACAATCCAAATGTGCTACAGTATAATTGATGTCAATACGTATATAAATGATAGTAGTATAATATTGTGATGAAATATACATTTTAAAATATTGTGCAAACGTACATGCAGAAAGATTTAGATCATGTGTGAAGTTGTTTTGATAACGGTTGATTAATGGCACGCTTCGTGTGTGAATAAGGGCTGATTTACTGATAATCGACATGCTTCAGGTGTGAAACAAAGATCAATGAATAACTATAGGTAATCATACAGTCTTCAACCATGAACAAAGCCCACCCATACCACATAGTCAGCTATAAAATGACCATGTATAACAATTCAAACGAGAAAACGAACTGACTGTCATACTCATATAAAAAAAAGAACAAAAAACAAAGTGTTTATCGCAATATTCAGTAAAAAATCTCTTCAAATATTCAAAGGATCGAGCACACTTTGACACTTGAGGATTTTTTTTAGATATAAATCCTATCAGTAGATAAATCAGTAGGTATATAAATAATCAAATATGAAGCATTATAATGTTGAAAATATTTTCTACTAACACGAAAAAACTAAGACATGTTCAACGCAATGTTCACTAAAATACCCTTTTCATATTCTATGGATCTACCTCAGGGTGCACTGGGATACTTCAGGGAGTTAAAATATCCATATCTAAGGATATAAACGTAGAAAACTTATATCATAATGCTGAAAAAATATTGGGTACGACTTAGTAGAAGTACGAGTTGGTAGAAGTACGAGTTACCGAAAGTACGAGTTGGCTGAGTACGAGTTGCCGAAAGTACGAGTTGACATGTATCCTGGTGGACACTTGGTCAGCCGGAAGCGTTTGAGCTACAAATGTATTAAAGAACTTCTTTGGCTCAAACAGTTAACGCACTGCCTTGTAACACAGAGTTCCCATGTTTAAGTCCTGGTGGAGACATTTTGATTTTGCAAGTGCAATCATGCTCTCCGGTTACATTGGTGTCCAACTAAAAAACCCACAGTAGTTAGAGAGGAAATCTAGCTAGGGTATGTTTGTGTGAGAGAACATGTGGTAGATACTTAGTTAGTCCGAGATTACTCTGATGTCCAACGGCTGTTTTGCCAGACAAGCTTGGGCCGTGGGACGTCAGAGCTCGTCCCATATCAAAAAGTGGATATTTGCCCACCCAAAATAGATGCCCTGCTTTGTTGCTTCTGGAGCCGACTGAGGGCCTTGGAATTATATAGTTTGGGCATCAATCTCTTCATTTTTCATTTATCTCTTCGTTAATGTAAGTTTCACCTACCTGCCAACCTTTATTTTCTCATAATTTGACAGTTTTCACAGTGACCCATCCATTTCTGCATTTTGAGAGATGTCTCGTTGGCAATCATATCACATCTTCTATTCTATAGTTATCATTTAACAAAGTAGATAGTCACTTACTATTTTTTCTTTGTAGGTTTGTCCACACAACTGTAATATAAGTTATATATATGTGAAATAATTCAGCGGTAATTGTAAAATATGGCTATGGCAACAAGCAGTAATTCTTCAAAACTAGATTTTGAATCTATCCTTGAGAAACAGAAACAGGTTAGTTCAAATCAACAGAGAGGTAAATTTTATTTGCATAATGAGCAAAAATCACATTATCAACAAGTCTTTAATTAACTCAATAAAAGCTTGTTATTTTAGCTTTCTTGATGCTATATATCATGTATATGGACTGTTTATAAATTAAAAAAAGCATAAATTTTTCCCAGTTTCAACAAGTTTTCACAATTTGTGTATTCTGTATTAAGAGTGATTAAAAAGAAGAAAAAAGAAGATCAATAATCATGATAATGCATCTCAAATATAACAAAATCACTATGAATTATAAGTAACACTGGAATATTCAAAACCCACTATTCATGCTCTTTGAAATTGCTTATTTTTATCATGTTTAATCTGATTAATTTCAGAGTATTTTAACCCTAGCAACAATTTGTTATGTTTGACATGTTATGTTTTGTACACAGATTTCTTAAATGATTTTAAAGAAAAACAGTAAATATAAAAACACAAAAATTAAAGAGATGTGGTATGATTGCCAATGAGGCAACTCTATCCTCCAAACATGCCAAAGTTCAAATGAAGTGATGTAAGATCAAAGCCTTTATTCCATGTCAATCATGCCTATGGGAAGCACATTACTAACAGAATTTAACAATGTATAAGATGACATTTATAAGATATATCAAAGTCATTTTCATCCTTTTTTTTCCCACTGGTATATCATTATAAATATAAATACAAGGTGAAAGTTATTTTTCTTATGTGTAGCCAAAATATAATTTATAGTATGGGTATATACATTTAATGATTTTGTGCACCATAATTAAATTAATCATACCAGCCTATGAATGGGTAATATAACTGATTTTTTTCCATTCTGTATAGATCATTTATTAATTTGGATCAATTTCTGTTTATTGTGTAGGGTTATTATAAAGATTATGATTGGCTGTCAAGCAGACTAAGTGATCCTGAAATAGAGGTAAGCTTGCAATTAATATGTCATGTATTTGTACAAATTACAAACATGGAACATGGAAAACAAGGAAGTTTTTTAAAGAGACAACAGCCAGACTAAAGAGCAGAAAACAACCCAAGGCCATAATGAGTTTTCAACATAGCGTGAAAATTTTCATTTGCCTTTTGTGAATTCTGAGTATTCTATATATCTTGATGCTATATATCATGTATATGGACTGTTTATAAATTATAAGCACACGTATATGCATCTGCCTTCTAAGAATAAGATATCTTTATTTCAATTTGATTAAAAAGGCAGATCTTTTTTACACACTACACATATATATGCTTACAATGGTCTAACTGTGCTCCAACCTACTTTCTGTTTAACAGAGTTTTGGGGATCATCTGTTTTTATCCCAATGATTTTTGTAGATAGAAATTTCATTGGCTGATGTAGTAAGAAACAATACAGAAAGTAGAATGAAGTGTTGTAGATCCTTTCAAGCAAAACAAGATTGCTTTTACTTTAGAGAGCTGTAACTGAATGACTTGAAAAGAGAACACTGCTTAAATGAGATGTAATTGAGACAGATTTTAATGCAGTAATTGTTTTTGTGTAATGAGAAAAAAAACTTGTTGTGCAAACTGCAATTTGATAGGCATCAGGGTATGATTAATGCATACCAATTTCTAGAAGATGGATAGACAATTTGTGAAATGTTGTACATGTATTACCATTTTAATGTTTAGTTGTATACTGTTGTTGTGTACTTTAAGTATTATATTGAGTTATATTTTGTTATTCAATCACTTTTTTATAACATTTTATTTCAGACATCAGAGCTACAGACTTACATTAGGAGCATTAGAAAGTGTGTGACTCATCTTGACAGAGATTATGAAGTTTTGGTTGGAATTATGTTGGTAAGTTCACATGGACTCCATCTTGACAGAGATTATGAAGTTTTGGTTGGAATTATGTTGGTAAGTTCACATGGACTCCATCTTGACAGAGATTATGAAGTTTTGGTTGGAATTATGTTGGTAAGTTCACATGTACTCCATCTTGACAGAGATTATGAAGTTTTGGTTGGAATTATGTTGGTAAGTACACATGTACTCCATCTTGACAGAGATTATGAAGTTTTGGTTGGAATTATGTTGGTAAGTTCACATGTACTCCATCTTGACAGAGATTATGAAGTTTTGGTTGGAATTATGTTGGTAAGTTCACATGTACTCCATCTTGACAGAGATTATGAAGTTTTGGTTGGAATTATGTTGGTAAGTTCACATGGACTCCATCTTGACAGAGATTATGAAGTTTTGGTTGGAATTATGTTGGTAAGTTCACATGTACTCCATCTTGACAGAGATTATGAAGTTTTGGTTGGAATTATGTTGGTAAGTTCACATGGACTCCATCTTGACAGAGATTATGAAGTTTTGGTTGGAATTATGTTGGTAAGTTCACATGGACTCCATCTTGACAGAGATTATGAAGTTTTGGTTGGAATTATGTTGGTAAGTTCACATGTACTCCATCTTGACAGAGATTATGAAGTTTTGGTTGGAATTATGTTGGTAAGTACACATGTACTCCATCTTGACAGAGATTATGAAGTTTTGGTTGGAATTATGTTGGTAAGTTCACATGTACTCCATCTTGACAGAGATTATGAAGTTTTGGTTGGAATTATGTTGGTAAGTTCACATGTACTCCATCTTGACAGAGATTATGAAGTTTTGGTTGGAATTATGTTGGTAAGTTCACATGGACTCCATCTTGACAGAGATTATGAAGTTTTGGTTGGAATTATGTTGGTAAGTTCACATGTACTCCATCTTGACAGAGATTATGAAGTTTTAGTTGGAATTATGTTGGTAAGTTCACATGTACTCCATCTTGACAGAGATTATGAAGTTTTAGTTGGAATTATGTTGGTTAGTTCACATGTACTCCATCTTGACAGAGATTATGAAGTTTTGGTTGGAATTATGTTGGTAAGTTCACATGTACTCCATCTTGACAGAGATTATGAAGTTTTGGTTGGAATTATGTTGGTAAGTTCACATGGACTCCATCTTGACAGAGATTATGAAGTTTTGGTTGGAATTATGTTGGTAAGTTCACATGTACTCCATCTTGACAGAGATTATGAAGTTTTAGTTGGAATTATGTTGGTAAGTTCACATGTACTCCATCTTGACAGAGATTATGAAGTTTTAGTTGGAATTATGTTGGTTAGTTCACATGTACTCCATCTTGACAGAGATTATGAAGTTTTGGTTGGAATTATGTTGGTAAGTTCACATGTACTCCATCTTGACAGAGATTATGAAGTTTTGGTTGGAATTATGTTGGTAAGTTCACATGTACTCCATCTTGACAGAGATTATGAAGTTTTGGTTGGAATTATGTTGGTAAGTTCACATGTACTCCATCTTGACAGAGATTATGAAGTTTTAGTTGGAATTATGTTGGTAAGTTCACATGTACTCCATCTTGACAGAGATTATGAAGTTTTAGTTGGAATTATGTTGGTTAGTTCACATGTACTCCATCTTGACAGAGATTATGAAGTTTTGGTTGGAATTATGTTGGTAAGTTCACATGTACTCCATCTTGACAGAGATTATGAAGTTTTAGTTGGAATTATGTTGGTTAGTTCACATGTACTCCATCTTGACAGAGATTATGAAGTTTTGGTTGGAATTATGTTGGTTAGTTCACATGTACTCCATCTTGACAGAGATTATGAAGTTTTGGTTGGAATTATGTTGGTAAGTTCACATGTACTCCATCTTGACACAGATTATGAAGTTTTGGTTGGAATTATGTTGGTAAGTTCACATGTACTCCATCTTGACACAGATTATGAAGTTTTAGTAGGAATTATGTTGGTAAGTTTATGTGTATGTACTTTTCTACATTGGTTAGAGGTATAGGGGAGGGTTGAGATCTCACAAACATGTTTAACCCCGCCACATTTTTGCGCCTGTCCCAAGTCAGGAGCCTCTGGCCTTTGTTAGTCTTGTATTATTTTAATTTTAGTTTCTTGTGTACAATTTGGAAATTAGTATGGCGTTCATTATCACTGAACTAGTATATATTTGTTTAGGGGCCAGTTGAAGGACACCTCCGGGTGCGGGAATTTCTCGCTACATTGAAGACCTGTTGGTGACCTTCTGCTGTTGTTTTTTTATTTGGTCGGGTTGTTGTCTCTTTGACACATTCCCCATTTCCATTCTCAATTTTTCTGTAGACATTCTCTTTTAAGGAAAGTCATAATACATGTATATAATACAAAAAAAGTGAACCAACACCTTGTGAATATGAAGTATGTTAGAGTCGCTGAAGTGGATACCTCAGGAATGTAGGGTCATAATGATAAAAAAAACAACATAAAATATAAAAAGTATATTAACACTAAGGACTGCTGCAGAAAATTTAATCATCTTCATGTGTCTGTTTGTCACCAGGATAAAAATAATACAGAAAACTGCATGAAGTACAAAATCTGGTAATGCATAAGATTTGTTTTATTTTCAGAAACTGAACTGGGCAACTAGAGAATCATGCCTCATAAAAGAATATCAAGCTTTTTTACTGAATTTAGTATCAGCTCACACATACTATCTTAGAGCTGGAGTTAGGATGCTTGTCAAACATTTTATGTCACATCTTAGTAAGTATATACACTGTCACATGTTCATTATTTTATTATTTGATGTACCTTTACTGCATCAGGGATTAGCAATTGTCTATTAAAAGCTTAGGGCATGCTGCCAAAGAAAATAATTGCTGTCTTATGATCAAAATTCTCTGACCTGCAAATTCTGTATGCTCAAAACATTTATTTATTTTCTAGACAAACAGGGTCATATATAACTGACAGCTTTCCTGTTAAAAGAGTTTTGTTAATGTCCAATTAGATACTTGTAGAACTTTACCATCATATGAATAAAATTAGTGTTTGATTAAATCTTCGTAGCTACAAATGTAAATGGACAGATATTGTTACACTGCTGTCATGGTTGTAGTACACTTAATTAAGATGTCCACCAAGGACGTGAAGGAATATAATGCTGAATCATTGCTGATACAACTGATTTAAGGGGAGATAAGCAAAATCACTTTTAAAACCTCAATTTATTAATCTTATAACGGTAGGATATAGCTTTTTGTGATTTCATTTACAGTTGTAGATGGTTTTTTTTTGTGTTCGTATATTTTGTTTTTATTATTTTATTTAATGTTCTGACTTTTTTCCAGCCATTGTTACTAAGACAGGAGATAGTGGTGATAAAAATGTTGAGATAACAGTTGATGATTCTCTGAGACAGAAACATGATTTAATGTTTGTAAATGTCCACCTGGTTCTTAAAGCCATTACACAAATAGTACCTATGTGAGTATTGTTACTGTCTGTGTTTACTGTTTAAAACACCTTTTTCTGCATTTTTTCAAATTCTTTTTTATCTCACCTGGAGATTTATATGGCAGTTTTCCAACCAGCATGTTCAAATATATACTAACTTCTGTTAGGAAATGTATCCAGACAGCGCCATTATACCATGGTGCCTAAAAAACTGATTAAAATATGGTTTTGCTTTCTATGACACATGTATGATCTGACAACACTCTGTCCAACTTTTGTTCCAATTTTTGAATCAAACTGAATACAATATTAAATCTATATAGACAGATATATGTATTTTTTTACATTGAGACGTTTTTAAAAGCAAGTAATATAAGATCTTTCTTTTGACATTTCCAATTTTTATAAAATCATTTGTCGTCAAGTACATACAAATTTTTTATGGATCATTAATAATGCAGATATCAAGAAATTTATACACTGTTTTAGTTGTAGTAATATCAAACTTTGGGGCCAGCTGAAGCAGGCCTCCTGGTTCTGGATTTTGCTCGCTGTATTGAAGACCCATTGGTGTCCTTCAGCTGTTTTCTGGTCTTTGTTCAGGTTATTGTCTCTGAAATATTCACCATTTCCATTCTCAGTTTTATTGCAAACAATAAAATAAAATGAAAAAAAGCTTATAGATGATGGAAAGCATTCTTACATTAAAAGAAAACAATCTACCCCTCTTTCAAGACATCATCATATTTTGTGAATTTTTGGAAGAAATCTCTTGTTAATACCTCTTGTAAATGTTTCTTTTATTTTTCAGGACTCCCAAAGTATTAATACCATTACTGGGTGAGCTGTTTCCATTCTTCAATAAGGATGTTTATATACAGGAATGTTATGTCAAAAATCTCTTGCAGATTACACATTATTTACCAAAGATGAGGCAAAAAATTATGGAAATTGTGATTGAAAGATTACTAAAGTTTGATGTAAGTGCTGCCAGCAGTTTATTTCAAATTATCATTATCTGAAATGCACCAAATATTATGAAACCTGTCATTTGTAAAGAGATTTTTTCAGTTATTTGCAGAAAAATGTAAGTGAGACGACATTTTCTCATCAGCTAGAAGACTTAATAGAAAATGATAAGGTGCTCTCACTATAAATCATCTGATTTCAAGATAATCAAAGGTTGCTTAAGTCATACTTAGTCTTCCCATGCAATTATTATTATAGGTTAGACTTGACACTTCATTATAGTTCATGGTGATTGACGTAATTTTTCACTACTACAAAAAAAAATTATTCACTTCAAAAAACAATAACAAACTAATGAAACTTTTTTTTTAAAGCAAAAAATAGAGAAATTTAGAATTAGATGATAAAATGCACAGAAAATCATTCAAACATTTTGCATTTTAAATTCTTTAGGCTTAATTTGAATAGCCATAAATGAAAGTCGTGTTCTTTGGAAGTTTATCTTTTGAATTTTGTACAGGTGAGATCCCCTAGAGAAGAAATAGAAGAATTACAGAGAGAGGAGGATGAAGACATGGAAGACATCATATTTGAAATGGTAAAAATAATACATTAATTTAGGAAAGCATGTAGGGCATGTGTTAGGTGTCAGTTTTTTTCGTTTGTTGAATATTTTTTATAGTTTTCATCATTTGAAATCTTTGATTAAATATTCATTTGGTTACCTTAAATGCGTATAAAGTTGAAACGGTAAAGAATTTAACTGTTTGCTATTCTTTACTCTTTTATTGAATGCAACTTTTTGGACACTTATTGATGTATGAAGTCAAAGTAGTAATAATCCATTATATAATTTGCAGTTCATGCTGTGACGCCACTTTAAAGCAATCAGCCTTGTCACATCTGTAATCTTATGTTGAAATAATATTAGAATGGAATACAAGATAAAGTTATATTAATTATGAGAGCAAAGATAAAAATATAGTATATATACCAATACACATAATTAACAGCGCCTGTGAGGCTATAAAACATCACCAGGCGCTGTTAATTATGTGTATTGGTATATATACTATATTTTTATGCTTTTACATTTTTCTCACTGATACACATAGTTAATATGCATGGCTTCTACTAACGAAATCTCCATTTGGAGCTAATGTGTTTAGAGACTACTTATGTCAGTACACCTTTCCTATATTGCCTATGAGAGCAAAGATACTATCCATTTTTTATACCTCAAAAAATTATGAGTACTCTTTAATAATATATGGTTTATAATATTAGTAATAATGTGGATTCATTATTATTCTTTGATAACAAATTCTTGGATTTGTGGGTACAGGTGAATGATGAATTGAAATTTACTGCTCAACGAATAACACATTTTCTATAGGCTTATATAAATGCAGACCTTGGCAAAACTACAAAATTAAGTATCCACGAACATGAATGTTTTCCTTTATCCAAGAAATGTGGTATCCATGAAAATTAATGAATCCACAGTAATATAAATACTTATTTAAAGAGGATAACATCAGAGTATAAAACTAATCTCAACTGAGGTTTGATGTAAATTATGTTTTTATATAGGATGATGTCTCAGTACAGAAAGAGATAGTATCGTCAGTAGATATGCTGTCAATAGTAGAAACAGTACCAATGTCACATAAAGAAGGACATAAATTAGATGTTCTAATGGAGATCACATTCAGATATATACAGAATTCATGTTACTCTGAAGGTATACATGTGTATATGTATTATCTTTTGCTTTATGAAAGTAGATTTGTGGAATCAACCTAAAAAAGTATAAGCAAAATAGTTCAGACGATTGTCATTGAATTTGAGTAACATAATCTATTAAATTTCACTCAAATTGATATCATTTTTTGTGCAGTTTTTATCCATTTTACAGCAAGAAAAAAATAGCATTGACTTTAAAATGCTATAAAATGGACAAAACAATCTTTCTCCCCAAAAAAGAAAGAAATGTACACATGAAGTGTGTTTTTTTGTGAAATGTGCACATGTTCTCTATGTTATTTTAGATAGCAAAAATACCCTGAGATATGATATATACTTATAAGATATGGAGAAATATACACACTTATATTCACTGATCACTTGTAAGTTTGCAATATTTGCTGTTGGTTGAAATTTAAATACCACAAAGAATGATAACTTGACTCTTTGGTAATATAAGTAAAACAAATAGAAGTATGCAAAAAGAAATAAAATCTTCAAACACTGACATAAAACAGGAGATTTGTTACTTTCAATAATTGCTCACATTTACATATCAGTAAGTAGATATAAGAAGATCTGGTATGAGTGCCAATGAGACAACTCTCCATCCAAGTCATGTTTTCGTCTAATAAATTATATTTATCCTTTTCTTTTTTATAATTTTCCAATCTTTTTGTTTCTGAGTTTTCAGTTTTGCTGCTTATTTTTATGTTACTTGAGAATCTGTTTTATTTAACATGTAATTGAAAACTTTAAAAATAAATATTTGTTTCATTTCTTACAGGAGAGTTAGACTGGGAAGCTACCAAGTTATTGTACAGAGAATTGTTACTGATATTTGAGACATTAATTTTACCTACCCACGCATCCTGTCATGTTCAGTTTATTATGTTTTATATTTGTAGTTTAAAACAGGTAAACATTTAACTTGGACCTTCTGTATTTGTATCTGATTAAAAGTAAAATTAAGAACAGAAACAGGGCATGTGACAAGTAAACAACAACACGACTAAAGAGCAGAAAACAGTCTAAGGCCATCAATGAGTCTTCAACACAGCGAGAAAATCAAGCACCTGGAGGCAGGCTCCTCACAAAAATTTGTACCATTTCATAGAAAATGAATGTCACCCTTAACTCAGAAACATATAATTGAACAGAAATTGAAAAGAAACCATACAAGACTAACAACTGCCAGAGGTTCTTGGCTTGGAGCAGGTTCAAAATTTTGCCAGATTAACGGGCGCATTTCATTTGCGCCAATTTTTAAAAAATCAAACCTTTCATTTGCGCCACAAGGTTATATATCATTTGCGCCAAAAAAAAAGCCCTTCATTTGCGCCATTTTACAGGTATGACAGGATTTATAACATTATTTACGATTTATTTTGTTTTTTGTTTGTACAGAACTCCCCCTGGATATATGTGTGAGTTCATACTCATTTCTAATACAAAACTGAGAGTCGCTAAGATTATAATTATATATATAGTGTTCATATGACCAGTATCTCCAACTGATAGCAGATGCATAACATTTGCTGACTATGTTTTGGAAACTTATATAAGCCCGGAATCTAGATATCCACCGTGATTTTGAGCTGCTACACCCACTGCTAATTTCAAACGAACCAACAATGGACCGGAGTCATTCCATGCACATTTTAATGAACAATTTTATTCAAAACATCCAAACATGTTTATTTATGTTGACGTTGTAAAGAAATTTTTTATGTTTTATACTTTTATTACCTGTATTTCTGAGGAATATGTTTCTTAATTATTAAAAGACTTTTTGGATTTTTTTATGTTTTATACTATTATTACCTGTATTTACCTGTACTTACCTGTAATATTGGCGCAAATGAAAGATTTAGTTTTTGGCGCAAATGAAATATGGTTTGTGGCGCAAATGAAAGATTTTTTTGGCGCAAATGAAATGCCAATTGGCGCAAATGAAAAGCACTGCAGATTAACATGTTTTGTGAAATCTCAAACCTCAATGTTTAGTCAATTATTTTAGTGCAATGATCACAGATATGAGTTACTTTTTAAACTACATGTATTACACATGTGTGTATCTGCAAGATTTAATTTTGCATCTGAACTCATCAAAAATGCAAAAAGTATCATTGAAACCTTTGTCCTAAGTTTGTTTTCAATTATTTTCTTGAAGAAATGATAGGTCTCTGGTTTGTATTTTACATAACTCTATGATTTAGATTATCTTTTTTTATTTCAGCCAATTTGTGAAGGATTTTTAGATTATTTATGGAAGAAAGTGCAGGATCCTATTGCCCAACCTGTATATAGACAGATATCTGTATGTTATATGGGAAGTCTTCTTTCCAGGGGAATATTTGTCCCACTAAGGTATCTATACTGATGTATTTGTGGAATTAATGTTTTACTGAAGCTCAGAATATAGTTGTGTATAACATTGATTGTGTTCTGTTTTAAAAATATACATGCATGTTTTTAAATTTTGAATGCTATTTTAATATCTTTTTTTCTGTACCAAAATTCATCATAAAAAGTGAAAAAAAGCAGCAGTGTTTACACCACAAAATTTTCTCTAAGCACAGGCACACCAGTGACTCTGGTAAAGTTAAAGGTATGGAAGGGACTAAATGATTTAATTTCAAATGCATGTTACATTTCAGAAAATTTAAAAGCTACTTGTACCTGAATTTTGAAATTCCTTTTTTATATGCAACATGTCGGACATTAACTCAAAAACTTCTCAACCAATTTGCATAAAACCTTAGTGAATTGTTCATATCTATTGACGTGACTTCCCTTTTGTTTTTTGTAAATTTTAGATATTACTTTTCAGAGTTGTGGAGTTTTATTCATTGAAAAAAAATTGAGATTTCCCAGTTTTTGGACGATATCTCAAAAATGCTTCAACAGTTTTCATGAAACTTTGGAAAAATGTTGATATCTATTTATACAAGCTCCCCGTCAATTTTTATAAATTTAAGATTTTACAATTCTGAAAATTCTGTGACTTTCCAGTTTTTCGGACAATACCTTTAAATAAAAGTGCTTTGAGCAGTTTTTATTAAACTTTGGTGACTGGTATATATCAGTTAAGATAACCCTCTTTATGTTTTCATCAATTATTGATATGACATTGAGAAGTTACTGAACTTTATTCTTAAAAAATAAATTATAAATTATGTTCGGAAATATATAGTGCATTTAAAATTTAAGTTATTTTGAAATTTGACCAGTCCCTGGTTTGTCTGTACATTAAATGTATGATGTCAATACATCAATACTTGCCAAATGGTTATGGTAAACCTTTAAAATACTACAATTATAATCTGATAGGAGTTGTTCCTCCTTCATTGATAGAACACATATTATTTGTCTTTTTGTTGTAAAGGAGTGTAATTATGTGTAGTAGATATATTGGCCTATAATGGTTTACTTTTTTTTTTTAAATTGTTATTTGGATCGAGAGTTGTCTCATTGGCACTCACACCACATCTTCCTATATCTACATAATATTGTTTTTTTTATATGTAAAATGTTTTTTTTTTTATTATAATTAAGTTTATAAAAACAACATTGGCAGTAAAGAGTCTCAGAAAAGGGGGGTAAAGATAGATAGGCATTAAAAGAGAGGCGAGCGTTAAAATGACATGAAATCAAAATCAAAATCTGTATATGGATAAGAAGATTGGATATGATTGTCAATGAAACAACTTTCCTCAAGAGACCAAATGACATAGAAATTAACAGCTATAAGTTACCGTACACCATTCAACAATGATCAAAGCCTATACTGCAGTATAACTTTTCATTATGTACAGGTATTTATCTTTGTTTATCTTTATATTTTCAGTACTGTAAAAACATGTTTAGAAATGATGTGTAATTGGATACACAAGTATTTGGACCAGACAGGAGATGTGACCTTATTTGCAGATGTCACACATCATGGGCCATTTTATGCTGTTGTTCAGGCCATACTTTATGTTTTTGTATTTAGGAACAAAGATATATTTGAATCTTGCAAAGGTATGAAGAATTTTTATCATTCCTTTTTAAAGTTTTGAAGATAGTTTGTGTAGTTTTTATATGACATCATCAGGCATGGTCCCCTTTTTTGATGACTTCACAATCGGAATATTCAGAAGAAACCAAGAAAAATTGTCGTCATAATTAAATTTCAACCAATTCTTTGCTAAGAACGAACAGATATCTCACTAGTGAGGAGAAATATTTTTTTCCACAACCATTAAGAAATGTTAAACTATCACAAAAACTAGAGAAGACTCTTTCTGATATCTGATACATACAGGGTTTCCCCTGGGTCAATTATTTTTTTCGCCACCTCTTTCGCCAAAACAATATATTTTTTGCCACTTTATTATTTTTTTCGCCAAATATATTTTTACTTTAAAATTTTCTTTTTTTCCAGCACCCCCCCCCCCCCCCCCCCAAAAAAATTAAGAAGTGTTTTTTTGTACAACAATTACAAAGAATCTTATTACTTGGAATTGATCCCTCGTGTAAGGTGTAGTCATTACATTGAAGGGTTATAATTCTCATGCCAACCTTTTAAATAGATTTCTTCATAACGACAGTTTTCTTTTCTAGACCATTGTAAATATGTAAAACTATATGCTTGAAACACCTGTGTTACTGAAACGACTTTGAAGTATCCACTCAAATCAATGATCTATATGAAAGTTAAATGATAAAGTTTAAAATCAGAGACCTTTCTAGCTTTTGAACATTTTTCGTCATAACAATAATTTTCTTTTCAAAAGAAGGAGAGGAAGCGTAAATTTTGCTTCAAACACGTGCGTCGCAAAGCGGTAAATTGATCCCTTTTGAGACATGTGACACAAGCCATTTAACCATATCATTTTGTCATATCATACAATCAACACCTTTATTAATTAGTCCTTTGATGTCGATAGCTATAAATGCAATCAGCTCATTATTGATTTTCTGTCGAAATCTTAACGAGTTCAAGGTGAATTCCGAGTATTGTCTGATCGGTAAAGTCAGAGAAACCCTAAAAAAGTAAACAAACAAGATGGCTGAAAATAAATCGTTATATATATTTCTTTTGCCAAATTCTTTCGCCAATGACGAATTTTAATCGCCACAATTATTATTTTTTCGCAAATTGCGAAAATGGCGACCGCCAGCGGAAACCCTGGATACATATACATATATCTAAATGCACATTATCTGAAATTACAATAATAACAATTTTTTTCCCATTTTCCAAACTCACAATAGAAAATGCAGGCAATTATTTCTGATTTTAGTGTATGTTTCTACAGTTTTGTGTTTGTTGTTTTACATTTCAATGTTGTTACATACATGACATATGCATGTAAGAAATATTAATGCAAGTTTTTTTTTTTTATCTAGGTTTAAAATGGGCAGAAAAATTGAACTTTCAGAGAATAGTTACCTGTCGACTTAACCCATTGAAGTTTTGCCTACCTGTGGTTGTACAGACCTTTGCTTCAGTTGCAAGGTAAATATGAATTCTTCTGTATGCATTTTTTATACCCCCGCTTTAAAAAAGTTGGGTATGCTGTTTTACCTCTGTCTGTCAGTCCGTCTGTCATTCAATCCCATTAATATTTTTGTCGCATCTTTCTCAGGAACTACTTGACAAGGATGTCTGAAATTGGTGTCAGGATTTATATTAGTCAGTTATAGCGTGTGATGCTTTTTCAGATTCATCACTCAACAACTTCCTGTATATATACATCATTTGCTGCCAAATTATTTAACATACATTTTGAGGACTCCTGTAGTTGAATTAATGATTTTATTTTTTTTGTAATTTATACTAGTGATATTAATAGTGATTTCTTTTTACTACCCTTCTCTTACAATCTGTAATTTGTAAGTATTATCTTGCATTTGCAAGGATGTAGTGTTATTAGAATTTAGTAAAGCATTCTACTGGAACATGTGATAAGAGCAACCCCTCTGAGGTGTTAGCATTTCAGGTCATCCAGACTGTTAGTTGAAGAACACCTATAAAGGGATGGTCCCTTTTGCTCTTGATTTTTGTCTTCTTCTCCATATAAAAGAGAATCTTTCAAGTTAACACAAGGGTAATCTCAATCTTGATGTAATGTAGTTTAAAATTCTGTATTTTATTTCATTTTGAAAGAGATTGTTGATAGCCAAGATTGTCCAAGTCAACAACAGCAATGCTCTTGGAAGGTGTGTTAAAATGAGCAGATAACTAATATTTTTAATTGTTTGATTTCAGGAGTCACCAGCTTGCTTTCTGTGATACTATTATAGAAAGAAATAACAGACAAGTACTACCAGTTGCCTGTACCAATGGTAACTCAGATTTTGGAGGGAAAATCCTGGATTCTTTCTTCCCTTTTGATCCTTATATATTAAGCAGGTAATAGTTATTTTATACTAAGGGGTCTGTCTACAATGTGACTGTGTATTTTATCTATTTTTGTTTTTTTTTCCTTTTTTGATGAAATGTGAGGGGTTTAAGAGATGTGCAAGTTTAAAGATGGTTTTAGAATTACTAAAAAAAAATGATATACAGATTCACTTATTTTTCTGTCAGATGCCAAGAATAGTGATGTCAAGACCAAATAAGAATTATTCTTATTTCAATATGTATACAAAGAACATCATAGACCAGTACTACTGTCACTATCAAACTTCCATGCATTAAACTGCCAAATTTGGATAAAACCCTTGTAATAGAGCACTCAAGTAATAAAATTGAATCATCTAAGCTGTAGAAGCATTATTTTGGTAGAACATTTTGATCAAAAATGGTAAAAATTGAAATTTGTCTTTACATTGTAGTAATAATATGAATTTTGTGTTTCCTTAACTAGCTTATAGATCAAGGAAATATAAATTACCATTATGCAGAGAGTATCAAAGATGACATTTAGATAATATAAAAGTTATGTTTACATTATAGGTCAAGGAAATATATATTACCATTATACAGAGAGTTTCAAGGTTCTATAGAGGAAGGAGAAGATGAAGAAGAGGTATGTATACAGGTGTTTACTAGATTTTTATAATAGAGTTTTTTTCTGCTCTTTGGAGGGGTTCTTGTCTGTCGTGATGAGTATGGCAGGTCTTCAATGTTCTTTTTAGAAGATTTGTTGTTACAGTACTAGTTATCAGACATACAAGTGATGGCTTATGAATTTTCCTCGGAGTTCAGTATTTTTGTGTTTTTAAATTTTAAAACAACTGCATTTTTTAATAAATGGCTAATGCATAAGATAAACAAACCCAATTTTATATTATACAAATTCACAAATAATAACAAAAAAAGTTCAGAATACTGTTCATTTTTGGTTCCAAATAAACTGTAAAAGAAAATACTACTGGTTTAAGTATTGAATGAGTTCTGAAGGGCTTCACAAAACTGGTCCATAATTAGTTTCATGCACACATTAGTAATTACTGTAAAT
This sequence comes from Mytilus trossulus, assembly GCF_036588685.1. NCBI lineage: Eukaryota > Metazoa > Mollusca > Bivalvia > Mytilida > Mytilidae > Mytilus > Mytilus trossulus. The sequence continues at coordinate 55,738,588 of NC_086379.1, read as the reverse complement.
TCAGAAATTTTTGGGAGGTTTTTATTTTTGCTAGAAATACGACAACGTTGTAAACATAATAATTTAAACTCACATTTGAAATATTTTTATATGAATTAAAAACGATTTTTCTCCTAATCCTTATAACTTAAATTGCATTAAAGTCTAAAATGACAAAATGGCAATAATAAATGCACACAATAATTTCTGAATTTACAGTATTCATGTTGTGTCAGTTTTGTAAAATTTTGACAAATCTTGGCTTGATTACAGCCTGTTCAATTGCCATGCCATGCCAATACAGAAATACAAATTTTCCTGATAAAACCTGGCTTAAATAGTAATTTCATAGAACAACATTATATATTGGGTTTAGAATATGTACAGAAAGGGAATTACTTAGTCCCTAAAACTGAAATATTTTTAACAAAAACTAATTTGGTCACAATTTGTCTTGAAGATAATGTAGCCTTACTTCACAAAGCAACTCCTGAATTTCTTTGAAATAACCTGCTAATTTCTCATTTCAGAATGAAGAAGATGATTTCATTACAGAAGATATTATATCACCTTCAATTGGAAAGTTCACAATAGGAAGTTTGAGTAAGACACCATCAGATTTAATGGAATATGGAGTGTCACCAGGTTTTAAGCATGTTCAAGATATGACTTGATATGAGATTGGGATGTGAGTGTCATCTCTCACATGGCATATTTGGTTATAATGTTAGCATTACCATTAGCAGATAGAGATATAGATTGGTCTGTGATTAGAATTTATGTGAAATATCTTAACAGACATCAGCATTGTGCATCACATTTATTGAGAACTTCATTGAAAGCTGAATTTCCTGAAATACCAAGACAAACTGAAATAGAAATTTTTAAGATAGTATTTGTTTTATTTGTTTAATAAGATTTAATTATTGTTATAATATAATGTGATATTTATTATATATGTTATTCTTATGGCCACAATTCTTTGTCTTTGCCTTCTTTATTATTTTTTCAAAATAACGTCTCATCCCTTTTAAATTTTCTTCCTGTTTAGAGATAATATGCTTGTATTTTCTTGGAATTATTAAATAAACCCATGTTGAACGAAAGTTTCACTAACTTACCTGCAAAATTTATGTGAGGATATTTGCTCAGGCATTTTAAATTAAGATTATAATCTGAAGACAATAGATTGGCCAGAGTTTTAGTCGGTTTACAATATAACAGTATTTGATAGTCTTACTTACCATCTATAGCATACAAAATTCTGACCCAATTGTAATTTGTTTCATCAAATCAAACTGCTAAACTTGTCAGAAACTTCAACTCAATACTGTAAAGAAACCACAGTTATTGAAACCAAAGTTTAAAAAAAAAATATACTACATAGATTGATTTGTTAAAACTAATTAAAATTGAATTGCAATAGGTGAAGAGAAACGGTTATAATTAAGTCACAGTAAATAAAATCTAAAATGATGTTAACCTGCATTTTTGCTCATCTGGCTTGTTTGAGCTTTTGCTGTTACTTGGCAACCATCATCTGTTTTTCTTGCATGTTGAGCAGCAAGAGTAGGTCTAGTTTATTGCTCCATCTGTCCATCTGTCTGTTTGAAACACACATAGAGGGTAACTAATTTGTCTCATGTATAACTTGAACATTTTCCTTTAGTGTTATTCAAACTTTGTTCCTTGATTTGCACTCAAAGTAAAGATATGTACTTCCAATTTCAATCATATTTTTAGAATGACAAAATATCAGCTTTCCCATATCATTTTTGTCATTAAAAGATTAACATGATACCCATTTGAAGTTACATGTTACTTCAATGGCGTTCCTTCATCATTATTCAGATGTTACCAATTATTGCATACATATTACAGAAATTCATCTTTTGTTTTTGACGTATTTGAATTATGTTCTTTCTCAGCTTTTCAACATTTTGTACCTAGTCATTTTTGTCATTGATATTATAAAAGGTAGGCTAGTTGTCATAGATCTCCAGATCTCCAAAAGATTTCTATCAACATGATTCTAACTTTTCATTTTTAACCATATGGAGAAGTTTCAAAATTAACAGAACATCGTTTTATATATTTTTGTTTTCCAAGCATATACTTGTAGGTAAGAGTAAGTATTAATTCTGATCCAGTTTTGAAATTTCTGAAAAATTGGTATTAAGCTCATGAAATTGAGGGGATTCAGCAGGATTTAGGGTTGTAGAGAGGGCATTGTTTATAATGGTTATCAATTAACCAATGCAGGCACCAAGAGTCTCCACTCATTATTTAAAGACTCTACAGTATTCTTTTTCTGTCTTGCAAGATTCAACCTCAATTCTATAGTATCATTTATGAATAAAGTTGTTTCAAATAAATATATAATATATATTGATGTTATTGAAAAGGTTTATTTGATAAAGCCATGGTTGTTATTTCTGAGTATATTCATGATATTTAACAGTAGGAAACAAGAAAATCGTACATTTCACAACCCTTCTGAACATGAAGTGCATTTTTTTGTCGAGCGTGCGACTTTTGTTGCAGAAAGCTCGACATAGGGATAGTGATCCGGCGGCCACGGCGGTGTTAGCTCACTTCTTAAAAGCTTTATATTTTAGAAGGTGGGAGACCTGGATGCTTCATACTTTGTATATGGATGCCTCATGTTACGAAGTTTCCGTCAGTCACATGTCCAATTTCCTTGACCTCATTTTCATGGTTCAGTGACTACTTGAAAAAAAAGTTAAAATTTTTGTAATGTTAAATTCTCTCTTATTATAAGTAAAAGGATAACTATATTTGGTATGTGCGTACCTTGCAAGGTCCTCTTGCCCATCAGACAGTTTTCACTTGACCTCGACCTTATTTCATGGATCAGTGAACAAGGTTAAGTTTTGGTGGTCAAGTCCATATCTGAGATACTATAAGCAATAGGTTTAGTATATTTGGTGTATGGAAGCACTGTAAGGTGTACATGTCCAACTGGCAGGTGTCATCTGACCTTGACCTCATTTTCATGGTTCAGTCGTTATAGTTAAGTTTTTGTGTTTTGGTCTGTTTTTCTTATTCTGTATGCAATAGGTCTTCTATATTTTGTGTATGGAATGGTTGTAAGGTGTACAGGTCTACCTGGTAGGTGTCATATGACCTTGACCTCATTTTCATGGTTCAGTGGTCAAAGTTAAGTTTTGGAGTTTTGGCCTTTTTTTCTAATACTATATGCAATAGGTCAACTATATTTGGTGTATGGAAATATTTCATGATCTACATGTCAGTCGCACAGGTTTAATTTGACCTTGGCCTCATTTTTTACGGTTCATTGCTCAGTGTTAAGCTTTTGTGTTTTGGTCTGTTTTTCTTAAACTATAAGCAATAAGACAATTTTATTTGTTGTATGGAAGAATTGTTAGCTGTACATGCCTACCTGGCATGGTTCATCTGACCTTGACCTCATTTTCATGGTTTAAAGGTCAATGTTTAGTTTTCTTGGTTTATGTTAAGTTTATGTGACAGTTGTATTAATGCTTTATTATTATTACTATCAACATAATATCAATGATTATTAAAGAAGGCGAGACATTTCAGTGTGTGCACTCTTGTCTCATTAACCAATCAAAAGGAACAGTTTTTATTCTGGTGGATTCCTTAATCAAAATTAAAAATATTTTGGTGGATACTAAAATGATAAAAAGTTGTAAAATTTGACAAACAAGTGTCTATTTTTATGATTAAATGATTGTTTTACCTGCATGACGTTTTATTCATTAATTATATTTCGATACAGTTAATCAAAAGAATACAGATACATAGTGTCACATGTGTACACACTTCTTGTAAATGTTGCAGCTGATAAGTTACAAAATTGAACATAACTTTGATGTGCTAATTATTTTACAAAATTAACATGAGTAACTTGCAACTTTTATATAACTTGACACTATTTAATAAGGATCAAAAACCTGACACTCTTACATTATTATCTATTTAATTGTGAAAAAAAATAAAGTACTAAGTAATTAAAACACTTGATAGCCAGTGAACAATGGAATATTTCATTTATGATGTTTAAATTAACGAAAAAAATTATTGATTTGTCGAACAGGAAAAAAAATTAATAGTTTTCAAAATGTTATAGCTATAAGAAAGTATCCAACGTATGCATAAATTTCACCATACCCGCCTGTTTTACAGTGCTTATTTAGTTAGTTTGAAGTTAGTGCAGTTAAATAAAAAAGTTATTTACCATCCAACTGCAGGTAGAAGTTGCCTATGTCAAGATATTCAAACAAAATACTAAAATATGAGTCACAGGTTTAAAAAATTATAATTTTGACATGTAAACATTTGCCCAAAACATTGTATAAATATTAAGTATAAAACATTGTTTTGTAGGATAATATTTCATAGCTTTGAAAGTTTCACTCATCAATAACTTTTATCAATTGTATAATAAAAAAACATCTGAATTTTAGACCATCTGTATGACAAACCTTGATTCAGAATCTATCAGCTATTATCTAACCTATAATTTATTTTTGGTATACTGTATTCTGATGTCTGGATAAAAATCTTAGATGTTAATTTCTGGTATTGAAATATTGCCTGTTTCCTTATAAACCTGATACAAATCCTGTTTGTCATCTTTTAATTAGAGATACACATCACAATTTCCCCTATTTTCTCTTTTGTAGGATTTTATGATACAATCCTTGTGTTTACCTCAAAGTGCTACTAGTATGTAAAATCATGAAATTTTGTCATTTTCCTTATATACAATCTGGTTCGTAATTATTAAAAGCATACTTTGATGAAATAAATGTTGAAATTTCAGGGTGTTTTTTTAATTCATATTAAAAAACGATGTTAACCCCATATTATGATTTTCCACTCCTTTTAACTTGGAAGACTTTAAAAAATTAAAATATGATGATTTTCTGGACTCATAAACACTTATGCTTTTTTGTTGCTAGTAGATTGAAACTTCTATAAGACGTCAGCCATAGTATTAAAATAAAGATTTTCAATGGATAAATAGAAAGGAAACAATTTATATTTTAACAAAAGCAATTACTTGTTATCAGATTCTGAATATTTTATCACCTAAAAAAGGCGAATTTTGTCTTAGTTTAAGCAATATTTGTGTCTTTAAAATGTGCACGAAATACAAGTATACAATAGAATTTTGTCTTAAATTCCATATTAGTCCATAATGATGGAGAGAGTTCATTGTTGAAGAAACTAATAGACAAAGGTGAGCGACAAAGGCTCTTTAGAGCATCAAGGTATATATTTTTTATTCAGACTTTTCAAATGTTGTTAAGAATATCCAGAATAATACAATACTAACGAAGGTATATTAAACTACAAAAAAAAAGCTACCTCTGAACCTTTTGATATCTGAGTGTTCCTCTTAATGTTCAGATGCATTAGAATGCAAATTTGACATCGAACAAGCTACCATGACAACAAATCATAACCTAATTTGCATATTTTGTTAAATTTCGTGATTTTCCTTGTTTTTTCATCAAATTTTAAGTATATTTTAGAATTAAAAAGTATGTGCGCACCCAAGAAACAACTTTATATTTGGTGAGATAATGTCAGTAGTTATAAAAAAGCTTTTGTCAAATTATTTTGTTTCTCGGCTTCTCAGTATGTTTCCACAACGAAGATAAAGTCAGAAAACGGCATAAATTCTATATTTTTCATCGTTTTTGTGAAAATAGTACATATTATGACGTAATTGTGACGTCATCAGCTAAAATCATAATGTTTTTCATTTATATTTCTTGACCCTATACATTTCTAAACATTATGTGCCAATTTGAAATAGTTGTCAAACATTTCATTTTCTTGGGCCAAAACTAGGTCCCTACTCCTTTATAATAACACTAAATCATCATAATTTATAAAGAATGTTTCATATCTAGACTTGAATTATACGGCCTCACGTAATCAATTCATCAATACTGATATATATAGAATAATAAATAACAATGTTTGAAATGCAAAGGAACCTTGAACTTTATCACCTAATTGAAACTGTCTCTACAAATAATCTATATTACAGTAATGAGTTTTAAATTTCAATTTAATAACTTTTAAAGGAAGAAGAAACTTGCTTTCGATTTCGGAATAGTCATATGTCTTTACTTCATGTTTATTTCAGTACTTAAAGTTGTGTCCATTGTGTTTCAACTTCCGCGTAATAATATAATACAACGCAGATATTAAGATACCTTTAAACTTTCCCCCCTATTTTTATTTTACCACCATTTATTAAGTTGAAATAAAATCAAATCACCATTAAAAAAGCAAGACAGAAAAATTGTACGAAAAGGATTGTATGCAGCTACGAAGTAGGTTGAATGCTTAGTATAAGCATAGAAGAAACATTAAATATTACTTCAATGGTATAAGGAAATACAAACCTGATGTGTGCTACTTATTACTTGTAATTGAAATGGATAGGATTACAAAAAAACGATGATAAACGAAAATAATTTGGCTTATTTTTCACATGGATTCAACTGTAATTTTGTTTTGCGATTGACTGTGGAATATAACGAAAAAGGCAATTTCGAGTCTTTAAAACATTTTCATTAATGATTTCTTTCAAATAAGATTAATTACGGTTTATCACACATATCCATCTTAACTTGAATTAGAGTACCACAACTCTAAATAGGTTGGCTTAGCATCTCACCTTGAAATTAAAAGCGACAATTAAATGAGAGCAGAACTCCACGGCTGAAAAAAACATGGTCGACATTTTGCTGTAAAGAACTTCCATTAATGGACTTTCCATTTCAGGTGGAAACATTCTAGCAGCACCAAAATAAAGAAGACACGATATTTAGAGTGTGTATTCGAAGTTTTTAATATAGGATGTACTGATATAATAATACCCAATGTCAAAGATGAACTCGAAAGATGTTTGAACATTCGTTGACAGTTGAATATATGTGTACTTTTGTTTTAACTCTGAGCTATCAAGATTTGTTTCATTGTAGTAGTATTGTCATTTATTGTTTTCAAATTGTTCCTCATTTCCGTATCATGATTTTCGAAAGAATCTGCAACTGGCGGATGTCACGGTGTTAATCAGTAACGGAATATCTTTGCGACTTGTTGCACTACTATGTTCCTCTTGTCCCATGTTTTCCACTTATAATTGATGTGTTTCCCTCGGTTTTAGTTTGTAACCCGGATTTGTTTTCTCTCAATCGATTTATGTCTTTGAACACCAGTATACTACTGTTGCCTTTATTTAACCCCGCCAAATTTCTTATTTGCCTATTCTAAGTCAGGAGCCTGGAGTTCAGTGGTTGTCTTTGTTTCAAGATCAATTATCAGGTGAAAGTTACATATTGTGTGATGATATATGGATGAATAATAAGAGTAGTTAAAATCAAATTCAAAATCAAGTTATTTTTGCATGATTGTGTGTCCTTATATTCTGTGCTTCTGATCAAATTGGTTGTACGAAACGAAGAAAATAAAAGAGGAAATGTATCAAATCATGACACAATTTTTGGATGCACTTTTAACAGAAGCCAAATTAGAAAAAAATGGATTTCTCTAAAAATTATCAACTATTTTTATAAAATTTTTTGATGAATGAAAATCCCCTTCAACTGCTCTCCATATTTCTGATTTCCACGTCATACAAATAAAAGTGTCTATTATCCAGAGAACAGGGTTGAGTTCAATATCGTAGCAGCTACGTAGCGGCTATCAATATCTATGTAACAACTAGTATATAGCTACACGTTCAATAGTCAAAATCTACGTAGCACTACGTAGCCGATACGATATTGAACGCAACCCAGTTGGTTTGAGGTCAATATTTTGGCAGCTACGTAGCGGCTACGTAGCTGCTATTAAGATCTGTGTAGCAGCTAGTCTATAGCTACACGTTCAATAGTAAAAATCTATGTAGCACTACATAGCAGCTACGATATTGAACGCGACACTGACAAAGGTTATGATCTTGCAACTTCGAGAAATATCTACTGACATCATCGAGAGTTAACCAAGAGTTAAAAGAATTAGAGATACAATATATAATTCATTGCAATAATACAAACAGTATATCAAAAGAATTTCTTCCCAAATCTGTAGGCATGGGATAACCAGTATTCAGCAGCCAGTTCATCGTTTATCAATTTGTAAGCTATCGTCAGTAGTATGAACGTAGTAAGTCGTTCTCTAAAGAAACCAGGAATACGACTTTCTCGGTTTGAAATTATAATATTCCGTATAGCTCGATCTCTTTTTGTTATATTTCCAGTTCTATAGAATATGACAAAATGTAGAAAATGTGTGAATATGACAGGATGAACCCTCCAACATTTGAATCCAGTATCTATTAAAAATTCGTCTAACAACCATGTCGAAGTTGGTGTCTGATATATTAAATCCATGCATAAGGTCTTCGTGCTTTGAAAAACGATTGATGTCTGCACCCTTTTGTACCATCTTTAACAGCAAAATATCTCATCATCTCCATATTGTCGACAAATGTTAATAACAGTTTATTTTCCTTCGAACACTTTAACAAGACTTTTTCTATGAGGTGTAATGCAATACCATATTGTTTAATTTTGCAAAAATACATGGCTATCAGTGACCAGCCAGCTATTGCGTCTGAATTTGTACCAATCATTAAACGTGACACGATGTTTTTGTGAGATATATACCTTTCTTTGTTATTTTGTGAGTCTAAACTTAATCTTTCGGCATATATTTGATTAGCATAGCAAACTGCTAATAGATAAATCCCTTTAGCAAAGTATGATTGTTTCTGTTTTAGCAGTCGAAGCAAAGACTTTGATAGGATTGCACAAATTTGCTTTCGAGTAGATGATTTCAAGGTTAAACGAAAGAGCTTCAGTAGAGATAGAATTGCAATCTTCTTTTCCACAAATGTTGTGTCTGATGAAGAGTACCTTTGAAGCTGGTGAAAATGAAAAGTTCTAAATGCGTCACCATAATGAGTACTTCGTAAAACAAGAGTTAAAAGGTTTTTTATTGCGTTTTCTAAAATCATTCTGGATGCATCATTAAGTATCCCGTCGAACAGATTATTCTCTGGTATAAAATAATGTGGACAGAAACCGTACCTTAACCAGTACATGAGACGTTTTTGTAGTTCATGAAAACATGCAAGAATATTGTAAGGATTCCACTCTTTTTGTGATTGCTCTTCGCTGAGCCAAAACAATGTCGTTTTAATGAAATATGAGCAAATAAGTTTTCCAAATGGCAAGAAGGCCATTAAATCTTTCTTGATGTACTTGAAAAATACATAACACAAAACTTGTGTATGATTCCACGAATGAATCAGTTCTCTCTCTGCCAATGAAAACGAAAGACGCCATTCAGTAGGACAGTCTTCTTCCGCACCGAACTTACTTCCTATTGGAACAAGTAAAATACCCTGGTTTAGAATTTTCTCTACGACGTCGATAGTTGGCCATTCACGACCCGAAACCCTATGTAACCATTTACTAGATATTGTCGGCCATGTTTGACTTCGAAAACAGAAAAGATGATCAACGGACTCATCTTCTGGTGATATGCACGGCCCATGAATACGGATGTTTTTATCCCGATAATTGCTCATGAAATACTGTTTAAACCGCCTGTTTGATACAACGGGACCATTAACGGTTTCGACTCCCCAAACACGAACCAACTCCTCCGAAAAACGACTTTCCGGTGGAATGGTTAAATGTGCAAATCCTGGATAAGAGTTTTGTGTATTACAAACTAATGAAGGTTTTGCGTCATCGACTTTATAACCAACGGCATACACGACGATTTGTTCCAGGATAGTCATTATGTCATAATCACAGTCTGGTATATGCACTCCCTCTGCTCGGCTTCCACTACTGACATTTGTGTACTGACTATTTACTTTCGTACAGTCATCTAGTACTGCATAAAGTAGGCGCGTTCCATCAACAGCATCGGCAGATCCACAAACATGACATAAAAGCTGGTATAACAAAAATGACGAACGTTTTGTTTCTTGTGATTTACCAGCTGCAAAATCTGTAAAAGTACAAGGATGTGAGACTCAAATTAATAAGATATTCCTGAGACGAATTTAGGGGGTAGGGGAGCAGGGCGCAAGCGAACCCCCTTATGCTTAAAATATGATAAATGTATACTCTTTGTACAAGTATCACTACCAATGATAACTTGGCACGTGACCCTAATTTCAAAATCCTGGATCCGCACTGGGGAACTGCATAAAAATGTAAATTTTTTAGTTTCTTCGTTCCTTTTTAAATTGTATGTCTTTTTGAAACTTCTAACTATTAAAAGTGCTTTCATATATATTACTAAAATCATGGTTTTGAAATCTAATAGAAACTAACTAATGAATTAGTTATGAACGGGTAAAATTGATAGACCAATATCACCTTCGAATTCAGTTCTTTAGCTTTACATTTACATTTATATCGTCGCAGCTAGGTAGTTTTAAATAGTGCTCTTGCTTTTTCATAGACAAATCAATTTGTTAGGAGTTAAAATAAACGGGATTGTGATGCTGGTTCGTGGTCAGAGAAAGCCCAAGTCGATGTTTGATTTGCGGATGTATTCCAATTTCGAATTTTAAAGATTTCTTAATTGCTTTGGTTCTGTTTCAAAAAAATCGGTTTTTGGTTATACCTTAAAGCAGCTTTTAACAAAAGTGTATGTATTTCACTCGCCAGTTTTGTGCAAACGAAACACTTCAAACGACGTTGGTTTTCGCACCCGGTTTTAGACGTACCTGTGAGAAACTTCAGCATTTGACTTGATTGTAGGCGAAGCTGTTGTGAACAAACATGCCTTTCTTCTGATAGTTTATGTTCTAAGACAGATAACAAAGTAACATTCCCCCTGTCGTCCGTCTCTTCAAATTCACCAAGGTATTCAAACATTTTTTGTCGAGTACGTTCATCCGCATAAATATTAAAATTTGAAGAGGAATATGGAATGGTAAACAAATCAAAACGAAAAAGCACATCGCTGGCTTCGTTGGTATATGCATTGAGTGACATCTGAATAAAATAAATAAACAAGTCCTTAGAAATACACATGTGTCTATACAATATGTCTTACTCTCAATCATCTTAGAAAGTTGTGAATACATTTGAATTAAAACAAAGAAAGATCCCCCTGAATATGCAATGAATCAACTAACAACACTAACATGTGACTTTTACGACAATTACTGATTGTGTACCTGAATTTGTGAGTGTATGTTCTGTACCAAACTGACGAGTTGAGTTCTCGCAAACATGTTTAACCACGCCATATTTATTTTGTGCCTTTCTCGAGCATGGAACGTTTTATACAGTTGATATCTTACGTTAATTGTTATAATATGAACTAGGTCGGTTTTTTATGTGATAACTTTACAGTGAAAAGTTGAATGCACGATATCATTTTCAGTCGAATGCTTTTAAGCGGAATCATAACTTTGTGTTTTTCTCAATCACTTTATGAATTTCGAACAGCGGTATACTACTGTTGCCTTTATTTATTCAATATATCTTTATATTTGTTTACTTAGCTTTTGAAAGCACAAAAATACACTGTTGAATATGTTTTACATTAACGATTTGAAGATAGATGATTTGAAAGAAAGAAATCAGGTATTGTATATATACACCATGAACAGTTTTATTAAATTCTAGAAAAAATAAAATTAGACCCTTTAATTTTCTTTTAAATAGTTATTTTTGTAATGCGCGTATGTATCTCTCCTAAGAATCTTTCTATAAACATGATATACTAGTAGTGAAAAACATACATTTAAACAGTACTAATTTTTCTATACAAGATGCAACAATCAATATCTCTTCAGTGATGCTCGAGGTCAAAATATTTCCAAAGCTTATTAAAAATATGCAGAGCTGTTTAATTTTACTTACTTTTCAATAATGAACTTTTTTTATTTGCGTCCAAATTATAATAAATGGAAAAGTATTATAAATAACAATCATTCGTGTGACAAAGACATATTCTTTTTTGTATTCATATATAAATCAAGTTTCATAGATTTACTTTCATGTTATTGTGTATTCGTACTCAACCATTCATTTACTTGTCAATTACAAGGAAGCAAGGCAATTGTGATAAAGTCTACCAAAGGCAACATAGGGGATAAGAGTGTGAGTTTGGTTGAAACGCAAGGACAAAACAGAGAGTTCAGAAAACTGTCTATACATCATATACAAGGGAACAGAAGTCAACATGTCGTGAAATTTTCCGAAAAAAACCCTGACATGTTAAATTAAAACATATCCAATATAGGCATGTACCCTTTATATGATCTAGTCATATCGTGCACGATTTTGACGTATTAATGTCTTAGCGATCACATTTCAGATATAAGGATTGAAGGGTAGATATATGTTGTTAAATAGAAATGCTTCGGAAATTATTAAGGAAGCAATTATTTGGATGACTTACTGAGCTCATAAAATTTTTATTCAATGCATGATATATAAAGATAATTCAAAAGTCAATGAGTTGAATTTACATAAACAATTGTTAAGACTAATATTAAGTTCGACGTTTCTCACATTTGTATTTATTCAACATTAAAAATTAGGACTCTTTTGTTATTTTTGCTCCGCTTCAATTGAAAAGGTTTTCTCTGTTGTAAGGAAAACATTTCCAAGTTCAATAAAATACTAAGTCTATTATATCTGTATAATGTCTTTCGTCCGATGTTTTCATGTGCGGTTTGTGTGTCTTGCTTTGTTTTTGATGGCCAACAAAGCAGAACGAAAATAGCTAAAACATATATAATAATATAAACCATTGGAGAAAATAACTATGTCATATTCAAATAATACAGCTCTTTTTGTTTCCATAGGTTTAATGTGTTAAGGGGGTTTCAGGATCCCAAACACACTTGCATGTCATAGATTTACAGCACGTCACAACTGGGCAATTTCTACCGAAGTATAAATAGGTTGTTTTTCCTTAATGTACTATTAGACCGAAGGTTTTCCCATTTGAATGCCTTTACACTTGTAATTTTTTGGGCCCTTTATAGCTTGCTGTACGGTGTGAGTCAAGGCTCTATGTTAAAGACCATACTTTTACTTTTATTTGATTACTTTTATAAATTGTGACTTGGATGGAGAGTTGTCTCCTTGGCACTCATACAGCATCCTCATATATCTATGAAAAATTAATTCGATTTTTTTACGTTAAAATACATTTTGTTGCGACACAGTGATTTATGATAAAAAAAAACTATCAATTTTGGATTATATAACTGAAGTTAATTCAATACAAAATACTATCAAGTAGTGTGCATTTAAATTATGTGTTGTACCCGGAAGTTATTTAACATGCCATAAACATCGATAGTGTATTCATGTAACACCTCCTTCCTGTAAGTTGATTTCTTAATTTCTCTCCTATTCTAAGTTAATTCACACTATTTCTTTTAACAGAATATGAAACTATTTGATGATAAACACAATTTTTAATCTATAATTTCACTATTTTGTCCTACTAGTGTTAACTTTTTATTATTACCTCCGTTTTTTTGGATTATTATATAGTACACTATCTATTTCTATTAAAGAAATATCTTATGAAGCAAGGGATTTAGAATAACCCTCCTCCAGTCCTAATGAGGAAAAGACGGATGGGGGCGTAGAGTGATAAAATGAATGAGCTTGAAACCATTAATCATTTCTCAAAAGTATAATAAAATACGTGATTAGACACGTTTCACTGTGTCTAAACCACACCGGCAGAATTTGATCGGACTCGATGGTATCTAACGTCCGGCACAATGACGGAACATCAATAGACAGAAGAAAGATAGGTTTCTCCTTATTTTCTTATTTTTTTAATTATATCGAAGAATATATATACATATACAACTATTTTCTATTGTGAGATGCAATATTTTCTTCAACCGTTCTATATTAACGAAGAAATAGGTCAAAATGCATGTCAAAATGACGAATTGAGTGAACCTTGCCTCGAAATTGTTTAATTTCTCTTTAAATTGTTCACATTGTACGGAAAGAAAGGTATGGGAAGATAGATATTGACACGGAGATTGCAAATTTAGTTATTATGAACATGTCAATAATTGTAACTCTGTGTATGGAACGAAAGATATGGGTCATGCCAAAATAGAACTGGCCGGTTTCGTCAATGTATACAACCCGGTTTCGTCATAGATTTCAAAATGCATAACCCGGTTTGGTCAAATAAAAAAAATCATAATCGCATTACATTATAATTGATTATTTAATTTCAGAGTTCAAAAGGAGTTTTGTGGGTCGTTCGAAAATAAGTTCGTTCACCGGACAGCGGCTTATTATTTATATGAGTCTCAGATTCAAATAAATAATAAGCAAATTCCTACTCTTATAGAACTAAAATATTTTAATTTTACTTTGCATTCCGAACTTTTTTAACAGCATATTGAGATTAAAGCTCTTTAAATATGCGTTTTCTATATGAGTTATGGGAAAATATGTTGAACATGTTTAAACTTGAAATTAAAGTTTACGGTCTTAAAAATCGAAACACACAATTGATATGTGATTTTCTCGCACAAAAGAATGGACACCTTTATAAGTAATCTAATCATTCCATGTATGTAATCTTTTCTACCATCGTTAAAAATAAATCTTCTTGAGGATAAACGTTGATGATAAAACAAATGTATATGCATGCATAATCGACATAGAATGTAGGATTACAACTACGGTAACCATGCATTAAAATAAAATGTATTTATCACTAATTGTAACTATACTGTTATGTACAAATTAGTATAATAGTCTCAGGTCATCGATAAAATTCAATAATAATTATTTTGTTAACATTATTAAAAAAAAAACCGAGTAAGTACTGTCGCCATTGTGTTATGATGATCGTACACTGACGTTGGTCAATATATTTTGACAATATATACGGACAGACGGATTCAGTTTATTTCAGAGTGGGCGTATTTCGAACAACTTGTACATACCGCCGAGCGTAGCGAGTCGAACAATATTTTGATTATTTTTTGCTTTACAAAATCGTTAAATACAGGAATAAATATAGTTTTGGCAACCGAAGCCTTCAAGGTGGGGTCGGGGCGTGCAACCTATACGTCATCTAGATTCGCCACTTATCTTATAAAGTGTATAACGAATCAAAATATTGTAAGAAATGAGAAAACAGGGACACCCGGGAAATCGGATTATGTGAGTTGGATTATGTTTATTATAATAAATGCCGAATATCAAGTTCTTTTTATCGATTTCTATACATTTTTCTCAAATATATATAAAAGTTATATAGGAAAATGATAAGGCAGACAAATATACAAATAAATCGACTTGGCCGATATCCTAATAAAACTTATTGACCTTTAATTACGATTTTTTTTCATTTCTTTGCGTTTTTACACGCCCATCCCAATTTTGACAGGACGTATTATTGTATACACCCGTATGTCCATCCGTCCTTCCATCCGTCCGTTCCTTCATCTATCAGTCATTCGGTCCGTCCGTCTAGCTATCCGTCTATCTTTCTGTCCAGCGTAAACATGTCGCACCGTAACTTGAGAACAGCTTAATCTATATAGTTTTCATGAAACTAAACAAAGTTATTTCTTGAAATGGTCAAACGATTTGTAAACCTTTTAGCGAAAATCAAATTAAATCTTTTTGAGTTACAGAACTTTGTAAGTAAAACAGGAGTGTGTTTTTTTTTAACATGTAGCGCCATATCTTAAAATGGTTAATCTTTATTGCATCAAACTTTACACACTTCTTAGTAATATAAATCTTAACTTCTGCATACTTTAAGGTGATGTTTTAAATTTTGTTTTTAAGCGTTAATTAGGTTTTCTTTGTAAAAAAAAAAAAGGGGGGGGGGGGGTTACATACTGCGATGTATCTTAAACATATATAATAAAAAAATATCATAATGTTAATGTTAAAAAAATAATTAGATATCAGTGTTTGCTATTGAGTATTTATATTCCATTTAAAATAAGTTTGAAGATCAGTGGATACGACTTTCATTAGGAAAATGTGTAGTACTATAATTACCTATGTAAATAAATGTAAACACGCCAAGTTTATACTTTATAATACATATATATTTAAATTCTTTCGAAAGACAATGTTCAGATCCGTGTTAACGTTGCTTTTTATAAATTGTTGGTTTTAAAAAAATATAAAAAACCGGGTGATATATATAGACGAAACCGGGTGTTGTGTAGTAAACAACAATGACGAAACCGGTGTATTTTTATTTGACATGACCCATTTCTTTCGTTCCATACACATAAATACAAGTATTGAGATGCTCATAATGACTAGTTTTGCAATCTCTGTGTCAGTATCTATCTTCCCGTACCTTTCTTTCCGTACAATGTGAACAATTTAAAGAGAAATTAAACAATTTCGAGGCAAGGTTCACTCAATTCGTCATTTTGACATGCATTTTGACCTATTTCTTCGTTAATATAGAACGGTTGAAGAAAATATTGCATCTCACAATAGAAAATAGTTGTATATGTATATATATTCTTCGATATAATTAAAAAAATAAGAAAATAAGGAGAAACCTATCTTTCTTCTGTCTATTGATGTTCCGTCATTGTGCCGGACGTTAGATACCATCGAGCTGTTCTCAAGTTACGGTGCGACATGTTTACGCTGGACAGAAAGATAGACGGATAGCTAGACGGACGGACCGAATGACTGATAGATGAAGGAACGGACGGATGGAAGGACGGATGGACATACGGGTGTATACAATAATACGTCCTGTCAAAATTGGGATGGGCGTGTAAAAACGCAAAGAAATGAAAAAAAATCGTAATTAAAGGTCAATAAGTTTTATTAGGATATCGGCCAAGTCGATTTATTTGTATATTTGTCTGCCTTATCATTTTCCTATATAACTTTTATATATATTTGAGAAAAATGTATAGAAATCGATAAAAAGAACTTGATATTCGGCATTTATTATAATAAACATAATCCAACTCACATAATCCGATTTCCCGGGTGTCCCTGTTTTCTCATTTCTTACAATATTTTGATTCGTTATACACTTTATAAGATAAGTGGCGAATCTAGATGACGTATAGGTTGCACACCCCGACCCCACCTTGAAGGCTTCGGTTGCCAAAACTATATTTATTCCTGTATTTAACGATTTTGTAAAGCAAAAAATAATCAAAATATTGTTCGACTCGCTACGCTCGGCGGTATGTACAAGTTGTTCGAAATACGCCCACTCTGAAATAAACTGAATCCGTCTGTCCGTATATATTGTCAAAATATATTGACCAACGTCAGTGTACGATCATCATAACACAATGGCGACAGTACTTACTCGGTTTTTTTTTAATAATGTTAACAAAATAATTATTATTGAATTTTATCGATGACCTGAGACTATTATACTAATTTGTACATAACAGTATAGTTACAATTAGTGATAAATACATTTTATTTTAATGCATGGTTACCGTAGTTGTAATCCTACATTCTATGTCGATTATGCATGCATATACATTTGTTTTATCATCAACGTTTATCCTCAAGAAGATTTATTTTTAACGATGGTAGAAAAGATTACATACATGGAATGATTAGATTACTTATAAAGGTGTCCATTCTTTTGTGCGAGAAAATCACATATCAATTGTGTGTTTCGATTTTTAAGACCGTAAACTTTAATTTCAAGTTTAAACATGTTCAACATATTTTCCCATAACTCATATAGAAAACGCATATTTAAAGAGCTTTAATCTCAATATGCTGTTAAAAAAGTTCGGAATGCAAAGTAAAATTAAAATATTTTAGTTCTATAAGAGTAGGAATTTGCTTATTATTTATTTGAATCTGAGACTCATATAAATAATAAGCCGCTGTCCGGTGAACGAACTTATTTTCGAACGACCCACAAAACTCCTTTTGAACTCTGAAATTAAATAATCAATTATAATGTAATGCGATTATGATTTTTTTTATTTGACCAAACCGGGTTATGCATTTTGAAATCTATGACGAAACCGGGTTGTATACATTGACGAAACCGGCCAGTTCTATTTTGGCATGACCCATATCTTTCGTTCCATACACAGAGTTACAATTATTGACATGTTCATAATAACTAAATTTGCAATCTCCGTGTCAATATCTATCTTCCCATACCTTTCTTTCCGTACAATGTGAACAATTTAAAGAGAAATTAAACAATTTCGAGGCAAGGTTCACTCAATTCGTCATTTTGACATGCATTTTGACCTATTTCTTCGTTAATATAGAACGGTTGAAGAAAATATTGCATCTCACAATAGAAAATAGTTGTATATGTATATATATTCTTCGATATAATTAAAAAAATAAGAAAATAAGGAGAAACCTATCTTTCTTCTGTCTATTGATGTTCCGTCATTGTGCCGGACGTTAGATACCATCGAGTCCGATCAAATTCTGCCGGTGTGGTTTAGACACAGTGCGTTTACACCGTTAGTTTGTGATCTTTCAATATTGGGTGTTTTTTTCTCTCCAAAGGTAATTAGCTATATTATGTTTAAAAATAGTTAATACAGATTCATATTTCATTATTGTATCATTCAACTTTAAAAAATACATTATATATATACAACAAAAGAAGGACATGCTATATGTGAATGAGCTTCACTACCAGTTTTTATGCCCCACCTACGATAGTAGAGGGGCATTGTGTTTTCTGGTCTGTGCGTCCGTTTGTTCGTCCGTCCGTCCGTTCGTTCATTCGTTTTTTCGTCCGTCCGTCCGTCCGTCGTACCGTCCGTTCGTTCATTCGTTCGTTTGTTTGTTCGTCCGTCCATCTGTCACGTTTCAGGTTTTTGGTCAAGGTAGTTTTTGATGAAGTTGTAGTCCAATCGACTTCAAACTTAGTACAAATCTTCCCTATGATAACATCTTTTTAATTTTAAAGCCAAATTAGAATTTTTACCCCAATTTCACGGTCTATTAAAAAATGAAAATGATAATGCGAGTACGGCAATTGTGTACTGGTGACACATTCTTGTTCAAATTATTATAAGACTGTCGATCATTACATATCCTTGAGATTTTCCATATATTTTCAATTCTGAAAGTAGACACTTGTATAGTTTGTGATTTATTGATATAGTTTTCAATATATTGTATAAATGTATTTCAAGACCCTTGTACGTATTTTGAAAATAAAGTGATATACATTAACTGAAGAAGCGTCAGTATCAGTCAATAATAAGGTAGATCATTAGTAAACATTTTTTGAGACAGAATTTTCTGATAATTTGCCAAAATGAAGATTTACCTATGCTTTTTTCAAAAATATAATAAAAAGTATGGGTCACCGTACTATTTTTCAAGCTATGAGTCGTTGAAAATTGCCTAAATTTGGTTAGTTTGTTCGTGAAAAAACACATAAGAGTGCATAAAAAAATTCTTTGAGATAGAATTTTGAAATAAATTGTGAGAAGATAGGTTTCCTAATATCTTTTAAGAAAAAAAAAAAACAAAAAAAAAACAGTGTCACCGAAGTTGTTTTCTTGCCACAAGTAAAAATAAAAAATTTCCCTATTAGCCTAGTATAAATTTTGTACTAAAAGATTTAACTCTCCTTAAATGGCTCATTTGAAAAAAAAAATGATTTTAAAAACCAAAAAGGTTAATATTTGTTAAAATACTTTGAATAATAAAATGAATGAACACGTTTTCTTTATATAAGCAAACAGTTTAACCATTAAATGGCAAATGCGTTTCCAAATTTGCTGATTTGGGCATATAACTAGACCGATTGTGTACTGTGATTGTACAATTCAAGATGGCGGTATACCATGAATCTACCTTATGTAGAATAATCAATAGAAAACAATAAATGTAGTAAACATCTCAAAGTGTACTTTGGTTGGCTAATTGTCTCGGTTAACTAAGGAATGTTCTTAAGCCATTAAATGCATAAACATACACATACCCATGCAAAAAAAAGAATATTGTTTTTCATTAAAGATTCCTTTATAATCATATCTTTTAGATTTTCAGACGAAATGGAAAAAGCTTTTATTAAGTATATCTACAGAAGGCATTGTAAGTTTGACGAACATTCAGAAGTAGTAAATGAGATAGAAAAAACCGTCCAAAGTATTGTGAATAAAGTTTTGGTTCGAGTTGCAAAGAAGTCACCTGTTCTTGAAATTTCCAAAACCGTAAGTGGTGGAAGTTTCTATGAGCAAACAAAAGTTGGAGCCCCTGATGAGTTCGATTACATGGTTATCGTCAAACTTTTATCTCTACCAGGATCAGTCAAATTGGAGGAAGGATGTACACCATGGTACAAGAAAATACACATCACAAGAGATGCAGATATGTACAAAGACTATTTGGAGTCGGAGGACAAATTAAGCAATGAACTATTGACCAGAAAATTTTGGGGAAGCTTATTGGTTCAATGTCAAAATGAAGTAATTTCCGAAACGTTTAAGTATGGGACAATAAGAACCAAAGGATGCAAATCTCGTAAACTCCTTTTAGAATACATAAAACATGAAAGATTGGAAACACTTCAAGTGAACTACGACGAAAATCAAGTTTCCGATAGCAAAGAGCTAGTTCATTTACCTTACATGGAAATAGGAGTAGATCTCATGCTTGCTATAGATTATCCAAATATTGCAGCTGTATGTTCCCATGAAGGTTTTCCTTCAGAATGGAGTGATCTTGTTAGAGAAAAAGGATGTCAATTGGTTGCCAAAAGTTGCCAGTCATTTAATCCATGCTCCAAATGTTGGCATGTCTCCCTAGCTACATCTGAATCAAGTCTAATGAGGGAAATGGATGCAAAACATAAAAAATGCTATCAAGTTTTGAAATACCTTATGATAAGGGAGGTTTCGTTTCCAGGAAAATGCGCAAATTTATCATCATACATGTTGAAAAATGCTTTTATGTTTCATGTTTGTGGTAAAACAAATTGTTCAAAAGACGAACATTCATGTATTTATGCTGTGCTAGATTATATAGCACACAATTTCAGGCAAGGCAAAATGCCTTGCTTTTTGTCTAGAAACATTGATACATGGGGTCCAGTTTTAAAGTTTCCAGCATTAGCAACTAGATCTGGTAGGTTCCCAAATACCTTTCTGGATGAAGGGACCCTAGGCATTGAATGGTATGCTGTCTGTTGGCTTCAGTTATGGTGCAGGGTTGTTCTTAAAGTACAGAGGCTTCTCCGAGAGGTAAAGACCCATGACGATGAGGCTACCCAAGCACAGTTTTATATGATGAAAGAATCAATGATGCTCCTAATTGAATGCTACTGTAAGCACACCAACTTTGTTCAGATGCCTACAGATTCAAAAGACTACAAAATGCCAACAGGCATATCAGAAACTGAAATAAATACACATTTTACTCGTTATTTCAAACGTTTACAGGAGTTATTTGATGTCAAACTTGGTAATTTGGTTTCTGAAGAAATATATACTAATACGTAAATCAATTAAAGAATTAAATTTTTTTAAAGATTTTTAATAAGTTCTAAAGTTAATCAATAATGCTTTAAATAATAATAAGAATATAAAGGGAAAAACAAGTTAAGAGTTGTCTCATTGCCACTCATACCACATCTTCCTATGTCTAAGTTCGTAAATGTCATTATTGCTAGTCTCTTTTTCAACAGTTATATATCACATGAAAAATAAACAGTATAAATAAATTATACACCTAGTTAATATGATTTACAAGCATTGCAGGAAACATAATTAAGATAATGTTACTTCTTCGGCGTTCTTGACGTTTAGCCCTATGGTCTCCAAAGACGGTTGGATTGTATATATAATATATGTAACAATACAGGTAGAAAACAAGCTGATGCGTTATCCTTCTATAACGTAATCGGGACATTACTCGTATCTTACCCAACTTGATAGTCGTCTATGAATTTCACGAAGGGCACAGTACGATATTTTCCGGAACTATTGTTATCTTACTCTTCACATTAGCAAAATAAGGTAGTCTTTACAAAATACGAACATAATATACTTTTTTTTAAAAAAACCGTCTGGTTTTAAGTCCTTTAACACTATGAGGGACACTAATTGTACAGAGTTTAACTAATGAATCAGATCTTTTTCTTGTAATGAGAATGATACTCTCCATACAAAAGAACAATCTTCAAACGAGCCGAATTTTCTGCCGATCGGCCGTAACTAAGCTCGGAGGCAAATAAGATGGTCAACCTCTCCACGTGAATCAGAAAAAAAAACCATGGACCTTGAAGCATACAGTCACTATCACGATATAGTGATAGAAAATAATTCTGAAATTTGTTGGTTGAAATAAGAGGTCCCTAACATGTATTTTATTCCCAAGAAGTAAATAGTTCCTTCGAAAATCGGTTCTGTCCTATTCTTAGGTGTGCAAACCTTGGTATGAATGCCGACTATCAAAACTATGATTGGACGGTCTTCCTCAATAACAGAACTATCGTTTCTTTTACACTTATTTGCTCCAGAATTGTCATTAATTCATAGTCTTCATTTGGGGTATTTAAACCTCCACCTTGACCACCACTGCTTATATTGATATACACATATGATATTTTCGTACAATCATCTAAGACTTTATAAAGCTTTCTTGTTACTTTTACACGATTCTCCAATCATAATATCGTGTAAAGTTATCGATAGATTTTCATTCAATAGGGATAGAGCTGAGTGCGGTCAATATTTTGTGACTCTGAAAACATACAAAAAAATGTATAAAATATCATGGAAATGTTATTTTACCATAAATGTATCTGTCATTCGAATTGCTTTTGCACGGGCTCCAATGCTGATTCCTACGAAGTATAAATGTGGTTTGACATGATAATAAGTTATAAGTATAACAGAAATAAATGGAACTGTTATTATTATTACTTCCGCTTGGTCGATACCCTTGCTAGTGGGCTACAAGTCCCCGATTATATTACCAGTCCAGTAGCCAGTACTGCGATACTGGTATGAAAATACAGATAATGTGTTGTTAAAATTTGCTGTCACGTAGTTCAACCAATCAGTGGAATTTTAATTGTGAGCAGTTAGCATGTTTTACCCCGCTAAATTCTGTGGTTGTCGTTTTGTTGATGTATTACAAATTTGTTTTTCGTTCATTTATGTACATTAATTATGCCTCTTATAGATGACTATATGCGGTATGGGGTTTGCTAATTGTTGACGGCCGTACGATGACCAATAATTGTTAGTTTCTGTGTCAATCTGATTACTCCAATTTCTTTTTTGTACATTTATTTTTAATGCCGTTTTTCATACTTTTATAATAGGAATTATAAATTATAGGTGCTTTGTCTATATATGTTTTTGTGTTTCTTTGATACATATGACATGGCTCTATACTCATACATCCCGTCATTGTGTTATTGTGCTATTGTACATTTTTGTATTCATGTTTTTAATTTTTTGATTATGTGCTTTGTCTAAATGACTTTTTGTGCTTCTTTGGTACATATTTAGGACTCTAAAGTGTGATGGTCATGCTAAAGTGCGATGGTAACGCTAAAGTGCGATGGTATAGGCTAAAGTGCGATGCTTCTATACGCTGATGTCCGATGGTCCGCGAAAATATAGACGCTAGAAACGTAGTTTGATAATGACGTTAACAGTTGTCCATAAAACAAAAAAATGAACATGCCGGAAGATAGATTAGGAATATTTTAATAACAACTTTTACACCGAATGTTCACGACTTATAAGAAATTGATTTAAACTTAATTGTTCTTTGTCTGCTGAAGCAATATGATTATATTTTTCATGCTGAAAGAAGGACTTGTATCCTACAGTCGACCATTCTGCTATATAAATACAAAATAGTATATGCATACTAATAATGTCTTATCCTTCTTCTATTTGCGAACGGATACCTTTGAATTAGTGTTATGTGGCAGTTTACTTTGCGATCCACGTTAAAAGGCTGTCGATTTTAATGAAAACGGTAGCGTCAGTAAAATAGAGATACATGTTTACATGCGTGAATTATAACTTGTCTGCTCAATCTTTTGATTGTACTGTACATTGTAGGAAAATAAAACATGTATTTGTACTCGCTACGAAAAAGGAGAAAGCTCGGCAAACATTGCCTTTCCCACGCATTTAAATTATAGCATACATGTATACAAATAGATACTGCATATTATGATTATGGACTTTCCGTTTTGAATTTTCCTCGGAGCCTAGTCCGCACAGTTGCTTCTAATTGATTAGAACCTCTTCATTGAACATTGATGAATAATGTTTCATTGACAATCATTCTACATCTCTATATTTTGGTATTAACAGAAAAGGATGGATTGAATGAAAACCAATAAAGGGATTTTGCTTGCTAACAATTCTGTGGCACTTTTTTCATGCTTCTTTATGACTTAAGATTGATTGGTTGTTGAATGCTTAACTTAACGTCCAGTGGCAAATATTTCATGCATGTTTTGGACATCATATTTACAAAAAAAAAAAGATAAGAAACGTTTAGGTGTTTTAAGATATGGACCCAAAAAGCTTTCACAAAACGAAGACGTTAAGGCTTCAGTTGGACACATTTGGGAAAATGAACCTCGGAGAAACGGACACAATAAGGTGTTTATAAAAATGACACGTGTGTTTTGGTGGAAAGGATGAACACGTTTCTGATTGTTACATATATTGTGTATAGTAACAAAAACAACAAGTCATAAAACTCATACGTCCGAAGCGCCTTTCTTGATAAACTTTCATCAGAATTGCTCAACGCCAAATATTTAAAATCCAAGGAAGTATAATAACTGAGACAGTTGAAGAGTTGTATTACCTAAACGACCTTAAAAAATAGCCAAATCCATCTAAGATAAACCTTGCCTGAGGGAGTTTCTTATTATTTGAATTTTTTTAACGGACAATTTTAGATTTTTTTTTATAAAAAATCATGTCAGTTCCAAAGTACTCACTACTCAGCTGAAGATACCCTAGGGGCATAGTCCAACACCAATAAATAAGTTTTGAAATAGCTTTCATGTATTTAGTATATATCCCTCAATCATTAATTATTCCATAGCTGGTATTTGCCTGGTTTCCTTGTTACAAGAAACAATTTCAACAAAAGTTCCATTTAGTGAAGTTCATCCTTGCGACATATTACAGCTTTGTTAACCGTTATAGAATATCGGTATTACAGGTGACGACAAACATGGTTCAATAACCATAATTCATTCCTATTGTCCATAAAAGTTACCTCCTGAATAAGTACCGATTATCAGGTTATCTGCATGTTGATATCGTAAAATATCAGCTGCGAGACATAATATGAAGCTTTTTGTCGAGTGAGCGTAGCGAACAAGATCAAAAAGCCTTCATATAATGTCAAGCAGCTGATATTTTACAATATCAATATGCAGATAATCTGATAATCGATTTCTCGGGCTATATTTGCGTGTTTCAGAAGTGGTTTTTTTATTCACCAGCACACAAAAGATGACTTGATAAGTTCGGGTCAAAGTTATTAAGGCCGGGTCAAAGTATTTGACGTCACAAAGACATGATACGGAATAATATTAAGAGCTGAACAGAGTGATATAGACAGTGGGACGACTGATAAGACTTTATACCTGATTTGTACTTGTACAAAATGACACGACGGATGCAACATGTCAAGCACACGGACCTGTATACTATTTTGCAGGGTTCTGTCTTTAGTTTTCTATGTTGTGTTTAGTAGACTTCTATTTGAATGCGAATTATGTATTAGGGTCGTTTTTTTGCCATAGCCTTTTGAGTTCATTTTCAACAAATGATTATCAATTTTATATCTGCCGTCTTTTTTTCTAGTAACTGCGCATACTCCTAGGTTAGTAGTGTATGTAGACGTTTGTAAAGTGTAAGTAAATTTCTGATGTGCAAATACCGTAAAACGAATAAGAAGAAAAAAATCAAGATTAAAATAAGAGAAATATTTATGTGATGCTGTTTCATTACAGTTCATGGAGAATAAATGTTCACCGACAATTTTGGGTTCTGTATATGCATGTCCCAATAATCGTCCCTTCGATTCGGTAATGCCGCTGGTCATATTTATTCTCTTTCTCTGTGTTGTCATAAATGAGGCTTCCTTTTTCGAAAGAACCGTTTAAAATTTCGAATGTTGGGGTATTTGAAACTGACTTTATTGTATAGGTTTGTCGGAGGCTGCACTGTTACTTATATCTGCTTTTATCCCCGTCAGCTCTTGTTCTTGTTATTGTAAATAATTGTCTCATCTGAAATCACACCACATCTCCTCATTTTGATAATAAGGGCATGTGTGTCTTTCTTTTTCTCTAAAACATAATTATTAAACATAATTTTGTATTTTTAAACAAGAAATATAATCAACATTCTCGATTATTAGCTTTATTCATGATTTCACGAATTCGATATGTATTTCAGAAATGTGGCAGATGAAGGGCTGGAAAATTTAATTTTGCAATAAACTTTGTTCTTTTTTTTGTAATCTGAAGAAAGGGTGTTTATTTCTACTTTCAACACCTGACAATGTTATATCAAAATAATGTACATGTTTCCCGTCTCTGAAATAACGCAATGACTGAATAAGTAAACCAAACAAAAGAAATCCGGATTGATATATGTTTGCGTACCATTATTGTTAATTGCATTTATTGATATATATAAGTGGGGTGAAAGATACCAGAGGGACAGTCAAACTCATAGATCGATACTAAACTGAATGGGATTTGCTCATTGTTAAAGGCCGTACAGTGATCTATAGTTGTTAATGGCTGTGTCATTTTGGTCCCTGTGGAGAGTTGTCTCATTTATGACTAAGCCATGGCTAAAAATAAAAAAGACAAGCAGACAAAGAAATGCTCTTCACACAACATAGAAAACTAAAGACTAAACAATATGAACCCCACCCAAAATGGGGGTGAAATCAGGTGTGCCGTAAGGGGTAGCAGATCCTGCTACACATGTGGTACCAGTCGTGTTATTACAAACCCGGTAAGTAGTATAATTTGGTAGGTCACATTCAAAGAAAGGGAAGGGGATTGTAGTTTCGACGTAAGGAACATATCCGATATCATCTGTGAACCGGTTATTCCGACGGTCAACCAACTCGTGATGGCGTCCGTAAAATTTCTGAATGGAAGATTTCAACTTCACCATTTGTCATAGATAAGGGGAATTTAGCGTTTTTCAAACGGTTGTCCAAAAAATTTCATTAATTCAAAATAAACAAAACCATATATAAAAGAGTACGAAAATGGTGTTTATTTGGAATTAACTTTACAAATGCAGTCATACATGTCATTTAAAAAACAATTACATTTTTATCCGCGAAAGGAACATAAGGTAAAACTGGCGAGTGTTTCCTAGTGCTAGCTTTAGTCTAGAATTTAGGGTGTTCCCTACAGAATCGGAGGAAATGCGATTTCCAATAATCCGCAGATTGATCTTTGTTTATTGATTTATAAATATTTGCTAGCATTGCATATGCAGTAGCCCTTCCCTTCCAATCTCCAAGAAAACAATTATTGTGGCACGTTTTAATTATCTCACTTATTTCTCTTTCCCGTAGAGAGATGTTGCCATCAGCATTATAACACACAAAGCGTAGAAAATGTGCATATATAACTGGCGGAATTTTGCAAACTTTAAAATAAACATCTGGTAATAGTTCTTCAAGATTCAGTGTTGACCATGGTATTATATAAAGCATGTCAACACAGTGAATTTTCATGCAGGTCATGAATGAAAACTTTTGATTCCACTTGGTGGCAGCCACTTGTTCTAAATATGTCATCATAACGTCTTCGTGATAACCATCATCAATTAACATTTTATCCTCTCTAGGTTTCGCAAGAAGGATTTCTGTAATCTTAAGGGTGTTTAAAGGCTTGTCCATTCTATAAAAATATGAAGCTAGCAATAACCAGCCATTCATGGCGTCGACTTTGGTTCCAATAAGAAAATGAGCCATGCACTGCTTGTAACTCGAGTACATCCTTTTGTTTTCTTTATAAAAAGAATTGCGTTGATCTTGTGGTAAAACTTGGTTTGCATAGCAAAAGAATAGCATATATAAATCTTTAGTAAAATATGAAGATTTATTATGTAAAAGTCTGAATAAAGCTTTGTGCACTATGCTTCTACTCTGATTCACAGTACACCAAGACAAAGTTGATCGGGCAATTTTGAGTAATATGAAAATAGATTTACTTCTCTCAATAAACGGTGTGTTTATTTCTTTAAAATCATTAAAAGCTGTGAGGTGTAACTTAGGTTTTTGGTAGAAAATGCTTCGGAGAAGCAATGGAAATAGGTTATGCAATGCAACTTCTACGAGTTTTCTTTCTTCCGGAAGCAGTCCCTCGAATAGATTGTTTTCAACTATAAAGTAATGAGGACAATACCCGTACATAAACCAATACATTAGACGACGCTGTATTTCATGAAGGCACTGTACGTTTACAACCTTTGAGCCACAATCATGAGCCACGAACACTGTCATTATATTTATACTACTAAGGGCGTCAATTTCGTAAGTTGTATATATCAAGTAAGCTAATTTGTATGGGTAAGAGCGTGTTTAAACCATATTAGGTCATTGATGGACTGTGAAGTATTTCTATCCTTCAGACTATCTGATACTTAGGAAGTCCATGATTATCTATATTTAGATATGATTATTTAACAAATGCCTAGAAATATAAACAACTTGTGAACACATCACGTTCAGCACTTGACATCGCAAATATAATTATATCTCTCTAAAGTCTATAAGATGTTAAATGTATATTAGACAAGCCATTTTTATATCTATTTAATTTCAATATTTCTTATAAAATGATTGTTGGAGGTCGTTGCATGTATTTTAAAAGTGAACGAAACAAAGAGACCTATAGTTCGTTTACTTCTACGCCATTTAGTCTCAGGTAGAGAGTTGTCTCATTGGCAATTGATGCCACATGTTATAAAAAAATATATAAATTGTTACGCGTTGCATCATATGAGGTATTCGGCATCAATCATAAATTTAAGTTAAAAGAAATATTATAAAAAAAGATAATCAAAAACTTTCATTGCCGAATTATGAACTAACCTTATTACAATAATTCAAAATACATTTTCTGAAAAAGAGCATGACATTTTACTTATAAACCGTAAGCCTGAAAATTTGCCAAGGTGTCATACAACTATGCATAAAGGAAAAAAAATGTGAGCATTATTTCTCACAATTATCACATTAAATCTTTGGCAAAAACCTAGTTATCTTATCTTGCAGTTGTCCAAAACAAAATGTCAAAAAGTAACAAGGACAACCATGTGGTCATGCTGAACGCATGTGAATATAATCTATTGTTGGTTACACTTATTTGTACTTAGGATGATAGTTTTCTCACGTACAAATCACACCACTTCTCTTTTTCATGCACATTCACATTAAGAATGAGGGGAGGTTTTTCTCTCAGATATGATATATGCCACACATTGGTTAAAAATATACCAATTATTATCTGCGTTATACCAAATTTTTAACGGTTTCTATAACTCGACGTAACCAGTTTCAAAATGTCTTTGATTTTCAAGCTCAAGATCAATATTGACATAGCTATACGATTATTCAGAAAGTGTTTGTAGAAGAGACAACGCCTTTCAATTTTAAATGATCCCCCTTAAATGAAGCTCTTAACTAATCTCTTCATCTTAAATTAAATTTCATTGTCATGAGAGGTTTTAATAAATCAACTTATTAAGTATATATTGTGGGAAAAATTAAAAATTCCTTATTCAAATTCATTTAACAAAAGTTGCGGTTTCCTGTTTTCGGAAATGAGTTAGATAGTAATATCTGGTCTTGAAAGTTTAGCAGTTTTACTATGTTATCTGTTATCATCAAGTTAGAGATACAAATCAATAATTTCTGGTTTTCTATTTCGAATATTTTATGATGCAATTTTATTTTTTGTCTAGAGTTCTCAGTACGGTCATGAACCTTTGCCAGTTTCCTTATACAATCCGGTTTGTGATATTCCAAGAAAGTAATATTCAGATAGATAATTTAACTACATTAATAACATAAATTTTCATCCAAATCACCCTCGTCATTTTGCTACACTATTAGATATAAGAAGATGCGGTATAAGTGACAATGAGAAAACTCTGCATCCAAGTCACAATTTATAAAATTGAATCATCATAGGTCAAGGTACAGTCTTCAACATGAAGCCGTGGCTCACACCGAACAGCACGCATTAAAGGGCATAAAACTAAAAAGGGTATAAAACTATTGAGCTGATTAACTAGCAACACTTTTAATAAATAAAAGAAAAAAACACATTTATGGATACACAGACAACTCATTTAGATTCTGTTGCGCATAGATTGACTACGATTAGCCGCTAGCCACAAATCTAAAATAATAGTTTTTCCAGGCATAAATAGGAATACTTGTTATTAGATTCTGGTTTGTTTTATATACCATCAGTAGACAATCATAAATTATTCAGACATGTTTGTGCTTAATTTATTTTTCAAACTAATAAACTACATTCGATTAGAATTTATTGAAAATGTTTCCGGCTGTTCAGAAGTCGAAACACTATCATACTAAATTAAAAAGTTAATGCGCCGTATTGGATTTACGGAAAGTAAATGTCAGAACGGTTCTGAATTTACCAAAAAAAAAAACCAAACAAAAAATGTCTAATTATGCTAACGAATGGATGCTCTCACCAACAAAACAGTATATCATAAAAAGAATAGAACAACATTCTTGACCTAAAAGGTTCGGATTGATCTCCACCGAATACAATTCTATATACGTAGCCTGATTTCCTGCTTACTTCCACTTTTTTATACCTTGGATTGAATTTGCTGAATGTATTTATAAGAAACGAATTTTTTTAACTTCTTATGACTTTATAAAAAAACCCGCATAGATCTTTCATGGTATACAATTTATTACACAAATAGGAGGTACAGCTAGCTTGAAAACCAGATTAAACATACCATATTCTTAATATAGTTTATATGTTATAATTTTATTACTACCACTGGGTCGATGCCTCTGCTGGTGGACTATTAGTCCCCGAGGGTATCACCAGCCCAGTAGACCTCGGTACTGGCATGAAAATTCGGATTTTTTTTTTGTTATTAAAATTTGCTGTTACAAAATATTAGAAATTATTATAAATTAAGGAATGCATCTCCCTCATGCAAAGCTTTGATTCCTTTCAAGAATTTGGCTATACTTTTTGGACCTTTTGGATTATAGCTCTTCATCTTTTATATAAGCTTTGGATTTCAAACATGTGGCCACGAGCATCACTGAAGAGACATGTATTGTCGAAATGCGTATCTGGTGCAAGAAATTTGGTATCGTTAATTTTATTATAAGTCAGGAATATGAACACAATCCTACAATTGGAGGATATAGACGAGAGTGTAGTTTTGTCAGTTTTTATAGAATTTCCTATTTTGAATTTATTGTAGAGTCATGTTTTTTTATTATATTGTTTTTACACTTCTTGGAGTCTTTTAGTCCATGTGGCATTATAAACATTAAATGGACTGATGGGACCTCAGTACATTTATAAAAACACTTATTAAAATTGACGATGAGATGAGACTATGACTTGTAAGAGTCTTGTACAGTCGGAAAAATAAAATGTACATTCATTTGAAGACTTGAATTTCCTATCACATGTAATTATTCATTAGAGATTATAAAAGTTAATTACAATGTATGAAAAGCAAAAGAACCTGGAACTATATGACCTAATTATAAATGATTCAATACGATATCAATTAACTATATATTACAGTTTAATTTAGTTTTAAATTTTAATTAGATAAACGTTTAAAGGAAGAATAAATTTTGCTTTCGCTTTCGGAATTGTAAGATGTCTCTCCCACTTTTGATTTCATTAGTAATTTAAATTTGTGTCCATCTGGGAATAAAACTTTAGTGTAATAAAACAAGTCAACATTTAGAATTGAAATAAATTAAATCGCTGTTAAAAACACACAACATACATTTTTGTATTTTGCTAGTTTTTGTTTAGCAGGTATCAGCAGTCTGAACGAAGCTTTGAGTGTACTATATAACTACTGATCAGATATAAAATTTACAAATTTTAAAGACTTATTAGAGTATATTTATCCATAACCCCTCTTAATTTTGATGTTGCACTATGTAAATATAGCTGTTTTGACAAACCATGCATTTCGCTGATATGCAAAGATATTTTGTTTTGTTTATCCACTAGTTCCCAGCTATGATTTCTATGTTTCATCTCAATAAAGACTTTTTTAAAAATGTTATCAATATAAATTTACATGCGTAGCGGTGAAATTTAAATATTTGGATGACCCAAAGTAAAGATGGGATAGTATAAAATTTAAGTACTAAGTATAAAGTAGTAAGATTTGTACTTCCTTTTACTAAATATTGAATACACTTCATCCACTTTTATTAAATACCATTGATTTTAATATTTATAGTATACTAGTATATAGACTAATATGTGTGCGATGGGTCTTATGATAGACAATAAAAGCACGTTCAATGTTGCAATTCTGTAAATATAGAAAATGAAAGTTTACATAGGGGTAAAAGTGTACAACGTTTATTAAGAAGTTTTGTAAAAATACATTCTAGAATCGAGACCTCATATGTACTACTATTTTTTTCAAAGGTCAAAACGTAGGGCTTTCCGGCATATTTTCAACACTTATATGCCCCGAAGATATGTGTCTAAATGTAAATACTTTTAGCAGCATTCTAACAACAGCTTTTTAGAAAGACATCATTAACCAGAACCCAAATAACATTAATTGAGCCATGCATGGTCTTCGAAAGCAAGTTATAATTCATAAATGGTAAGAAAACTTCTTCTCCGCCACGAACACATGATCATCATGTACTAGTTAGAGCAAAGACAGATCGACTCGAAGTCATTATAATGAACCCAGGTTGGATGCATGCTTTTTTTTATCCTGCGAATTGATGCCGTATGAACTATAATGTTAAAAATCCTTCTCATCTGATCGTTCGAAAGGAAAACAGGTTCATACCTTTTTATCATGTACACGTGTTAACATTCAAATAATATTTGCCACTGGATGACAAACACGATTGTATTTAATCATCCATCGACATAACTTATAAATAGTTTCTGTAATATCGGTATTTTTGTAATAGGCAATGGAAAATTGTTCAAATTAGGTTGTCTCCCGTTATACATAAGATATATCAAAATATTAGTTGTTCCATGATCCTTAAATGTAACGAATAATTGTAAAGCTGCTGGTGTAATATCTATTCTTGATATCGGAGCGGAGGGTAGATTGTTTTTAGATGAATCATTTTGACCAAAACAATTGATGAACCAAATGGAATTTCTGTTAGTCCTTGTGGTGTAATGGGTAATATGTTCATTTCACCTGTCTTCGACAATTTCACAATAGGGCTATAAAAGTCAGCCCATGGAAGTCGATGTGTAATTACTATTTCAGACACATGATTGAATATGGCATCCGTATCTACATGTCTAACAGACATTGGTACTAGCACAGACTGTTCTTTGCTAAACTGATCATAGAAAACTTCAATTTTTGTATCATAGCTGGAAAACAAAGTCTCACTTTTTATTGACTGTGATCCCTCATCTTTATACGTGCAAGTGACCAAAATATTTATACAACGTGTAGAAATTGCAGCACAAGTCTTGTATCTGTGTCATCGACATGCAAGTTTTAAAACTTTATTTTCATATATAAAGATTTTGACGTATTAGACCTACCATGTTTTATAGTAACACTTGGAAATAATTCAGAGTGAACGGTAACATAATGTGACTCGAGCTGTACTTTCGAAAATTCCTATACTGTGGATTCATTATTATTCGTTGGATACCAATTTTCGTGGGTTTCATGGGTACAGGTGAACCACGAAATCTTATGTTGAACGAAATGCATATTTTTAATAGGCTTTGTATACATAGAAGGTCAAAACCACGAAATCAAATATCTACGAATATGCAAGTTTTCAACCTTCCACGAAAATTAATACCCACGAAAATAAATGAATCCACAATAATGTTTTGTTAGACCTGTATTTTGGATGCATCACAGTGACAGGGAACATTTTAACATTTTCATGGTAGTTTGGCAAGAGTAAATTGTTTTTGCTTGAATATATTGCCTGCAATTTTTTTCTAGTCAGAATAGCAGAATACATATCATATCGTGCCAGGACATTTAAATACGTTATGTCTTTGTCAATGAAAAGAGAACATTTGAATATTTTCATCGCTAATATGTGAATCTAATGTTTTGATTTCAAGTTAACCAAGTTCGACTCCATAAAAAACAATCTTATTTACACTTGTTGAAATGTTTTCCAGACGATAGATTTAAATTTGGACCAATTGGTTCACATTGTTGTATCCTTTACCGTAGTTGTTGTCATTAAAATACCCAATCGTATTCCATCAATACCGAATTCAATTAAATCACTTCATCAATCGTTAGAAAAAAAATTAACATTATTCAAATGTACATTTGTTCCAGCATCGGAGACAACAACATATTTGAAACGAATCTCCTGTTTTGAAATTTATCAATCCATATCCAGTTGAAGAATCTCTGTGCCTGTTCACATTCCCATTTTGTCTATAATCCTGCTGGCCATGTCATTTCTGGAGACCTAAACATAGTTAATAACTACAAGTTGATACAACTTTTGTCAAAGGGTCCGAAAAACAGAGAGCCACACCAAATCAACTGGAAGCAGAACTTCAAACTGCTAACGGCTTCTGTTGAGAGTTATGCAAAAGACTGGGCAAAAAGAGAATAGGTTGAGGTTGACACTCTTTCGGAGTGGGTAAAATCAGTGAGGTCATTGATTCAGATAAGAGTAAGCAAGTTTAAAGGGCCAATGAGCACCAAAGCTCCTTCCATCTTTAAAGACATGGAGGAGTTGTCTTGCCTCCATGACAAATATGTTGTCGTTCCAACAAGGCAACAAACAATACTGTTTTTTGTTTGCAAGAAACACTACATTGACTGCCTGATTTGGGAACTGGGGATAAATAACACACTTTGAAATCCTACATATACACTAAGTATGCTTACGAAGCAGGAGATCTTGGAAAACCACATATCGGTTCTTATTTTCTTTGGTGTTAATCCAAAGGATGAAGACCAGGATCTGCCATTCTTATGTTGGATTACTAAGCTTCACAAGAATCATTATAAGGAATGGTATCTTACAGGTTCTTTCAAGTGTTCCACTAAACTCCTTTCTAAAGTTCTTACTCCCATACTCACTGCAGTCAAAAAAGGACTGCAGAAATATTCCCGAACTGCAAATTCAAGAAGTGTTATATATAATCAGATGTGGATACTGAAAAATTCAAAAAAGTTTTTGTGATTCTAAAATCTCATTCATTAAAACATTGTACCAACATTAAAACCTTTGATATTTCATCTCTTTATACCATTATTCCACATTCTAAACTCAAAGGTCGACTGAAAGAATTCGTCAGCTTATGTTTCTTTATCAAAAAGGGCACTAGACGTTTTAAATATCTAGTTTTTGGCTGGAATTCAGCTTACTTTACCGACGAGGATATCACTGCCATGCTGGACTTTTAAATTGACAACATATTTGTGGAATTTGGAGGTTGGTATTTCAACAGACTATTGGAATCCAAATGGGTATCAATTGCGCTCCTCTACTTGCAGATTTGTTTTTATATTCCTATGAAGCAGAATTTATCCAAGGGCTTGTACAGAAAGGAGTTTTTAACCCAGTCTTTTAATCTTACCTTTCGGTATATTGATGATGTACATCTCTTTATAATAATAGATTCAGTTATCACTTACATTTAATATATCCAAGTGAACTTGACATAAAAGATACCACCGACACAGATAATCTTCTTCATATTAAGATCTTTTTCTCGAAATGACTACTGATGGTAGGTTGAATACTAAAATTTATGACAAACGCGATAATTTTAATTTTCATGTAGTCAACTTTCCATTTCTGTGTAGCAACATCCCAGCGGCACCAGCATATGAAGTATATGTGTCTCAATCGATATGTTACTCTAGAGCTAAAGTACGTTGATTTTGTTGAATGAGGAGTACTGCTTTCTAAAAAGTTGCTAAGACAGGGCTATGAATCAATCAAATTAAGGTCATCACTTAAGAAATTCTACGGTTGCCATCATGAGCTGATTGGCCATTATGACAAAAGTGTGTTAGAAATCATATCTGATATTCTTCCTTAGTCATAATAACCTTCCATTGTTACCGAACTGAACAAAAAAATAACAAGACGGGGTGCCGTATACGGTGCAGGAAATGCTTACCCTTCCGGAGCACCTGATTTCACTTCCAGTTTTTAGTGGAATTCGTGTTGTTTCTTAATTATCCTTTATAACTGTTGAAGCAAATGTCCTTTGGTTTTGTGAGTCTTTGTTTACTCCTTGAGTTTGATTGTTATTGTCTCTGTTGATTGTAAATTTATCATAGCAAATGTGGACAGAGATCACAGAGTTTGAAAGTATTTAGCCCAGTAATTTCAGGGGAGAAGATTTTTTTAAATAGTTTTCGACGACAACGACGACAAACGACGGATGGAACAAGCTGAAATGGAGCCCTTCCAGTCCGGTTAGCTGATAATAGATATAGAACAGACATTGATCAACTCTTTATACAAAAGATCACAAAACTCTTTTATACAAATATGGATTCTATTGGGGTTTCGTGTATCATATTATTTGCATAGCTATCCTTCCTCTTGGAAATTTGGGACCAAAATGGTTCACCAAAATAAGAATTTTCAGCTCACCTTGCCGAAAAGGGGCAATTGAGATTTTTTCATCAATTTGTCGTCGTCCTTCATCGTTGTCGTTCGTTTATTTTTACAAAAATCGTCTCTCCTGAAACTACTAGGGAACTTGGCTTGAATCATCATTAGGATATTTAGTTTTAAAAAAATAAACGATAACTGCGCCCACCGACCAAGATGGCCGCTATGTCTTTCAATAGAGCATGGGATAAAATAATGCTATATTTTGGCTTATATCTCTAAAAAAATAACCATTAAGAGCAAATCTCACATTAACTAAAATTATCAGTCGCATCAGACAACCAGTTATTGTGTTGCTGCCCTCAATTGGTCATCGTAATTTCTAATAATTAGAATAGTTTTAACGAGCAATTGTAGAAATATTTGTTATAAATCTTATTAGGACCGCAATACTGAATACTAAGCTGGTGACTCGCTGTGGTACTGATTGTCCAACACCAGTTAAACAAGCTCCAATAACTTCCATAGATAAAGGAAGAAGTGGTATGAGTGCCAATGAGACAAATCTCTATTCAAGTCATAATTTATAAAAGTTAACCATTATAGGTCCAGGTACGGTCTTCAACACGGAGCCAAGGCTAACATCGAACAGCAAGCTATAAGGAGCCCCAAAAATTACTAGTTTAAAACCATCCAAACGACGGGAAAACCAACGGTCTAATCTATATAAAAACGAGAAACATGAAACAATTATTAACCACATAAACAAACGACCACCATTCAAGATCAGACTCCTGAGTATGGACAGGTGCTACTAATTGCAGCGGTATTAAACGTTTTAATGGTGCCAAACCGTCTCCCTTTTCTGAAACAGTAGTATAACATCACAACATAGAAAGACTCACTATAAAATGTAAATTGGAATGACTAAATAAAATTGAGAATGGAAATGGGGAATGTGTTAAAGAGACAACAACCCAACCATAGAAAAAACAACAGCAGAAGGTTACAGGTCTTCAATGTAGCGAAAAATTCCCGCACCCGGAGTCGTCCTTCCAGCTTAACTCCAAATACGTATTCTGTATCTATTGATAAAATTGAGAATGGAAATGGGGAATATGTCAAAGAGACAACAACCCGACCAAAATAAAAAAACACAACAGCAGAAGGTCACCAACAGGTCTTCAATGTAGCGAGAAATTCCCGCACCTGGAGGCGTCCTTCAGCTGGCCCCTAAACAAATATATACTAGTTCAGTGATAATGAACGCCATACTAATTTCCAAATTGTACACAAGAAACTAAAATTTAAATAATACAAGACTAACAAAGGCCAGAGGCTCCTGACTTGGGACAGGCGCAAAAATGCGGCGGGGTTAAACATGTTTGTGAGATCTCAACCCTCCCCCTATACCTCTAACCAGTGTAGAAAAGTAAAAGCATAACAATACGCACATTAAAAGTCAGTTCAAGAGAAGTCCGAGTCTGATGTCAGAAGATGTAACCAAAGAAAATAAACAAAATGACAATAATACATAAATAACAACAGACTACTAGCAGTTAACTGACATGCCAGCTCCAGACTTCAATTAAACTGACTGAAAGATTATGATTTCATCATATGAACATCAGGCACAATCCTTCCCGTAAGGGGTTTAGTATCATACCATCATAACATATATGAGAAGAACATAACCCGTGTCATGCCAACAACTGTTTTTAGAATAAATGAATATATCGCATAAACATTGCAAATATCGTAAAACGAATTAGAGGAGAAAACTAAAGGGAAACAAACAAGGAATATGTTTATCTGATGTTGTTTCTTTACTTCAGCCAATGTCAGGAAAACTTAATGCTCAAAGACATAACTAGTTTTGTATTCTGTATGTGCATGAATGACTAAAGTCATGCCTCTGCGATACATTTGTATGAACTTCAAGATTATTCTCCTTAAATCTGTACAGGGAAGTTTTAGCAAGCTCTAATTGTATAGTTTTATTGTTGATATTAATCCCAATTTGTATCTAGTGTTAAACTATGTATTTATATGACAGAACTTTCTTGGTAATCCTAATTTTTGGAAGAATTTTATACAAATAAGTAGTATACCTAAAACAACAAAGTCATTTTTGTTTACCTGTATATATTATTGAAACCGGTTTTTTCAAAAGCGATTTTTTTCGAAGAGGTGGTGTCTTGCCATGGCTTTTTGGACTTGTTTGTTTGCTTTTTGGACCTGAATGTTTGTCCTTAATATTTTATTAACTGTGTATTTGCATTCAGATATCGCAGATCAAATTTATTCGTTCATAGTGTGTTAATTTACGTTTTTTGATTGAGTTAAGCCTGCCAATTGATATTTTATCGAATGTGTTTCTATTTTGTGATTTTATGCTATTGTTTCAGAAAAAGGGAGAAGGTTTGGTACCATTAAAACGTTTAATCCCGCTGCAAATATTTGCACCTGTCCTAAGTCAGGAATCTGATGTAAAGTAGTTGTCGTTTGTTTATGTAACTTAAACGTGTTTCTCGTTTCTCGTTTTTTTTTTATATATTAGACCGTTGGTTTTCCCGTTTGAATGGTTTTACACTAGTATTTTTGGGGCCCTTTTATAGCTTATTGTTCAGTGTGAGCCAATGCTTGGTACATTGATCTATAATGGTTTACTTTTATAAATTGTTATTTGGATGGAGAGTTGTTTCATTGGCACTCACACAACATCTTCTTATATCTATAGTTTTAGTATATCTGTGAAAACATAGTTAAAATAAAAACACAGGATCGTATTATACTTTTCATTTAATTATATTATTTGTAACTTATCTTTTTTCGGACGACCAATTTGACTTATATTTTTTATCTTTATTTTGAGAAATATAAAGACAGACACGAAATTCCGTCTCAAACGTCAAGTAGGAATCTTAAAACAAATCACTTTTCTATCCGCGAAAGGAACACAAGGTAAAATTGGCGAGTGTGTGCTAATGTTAGCGTTCTAGAATTTAGGTTGTTCCCAATAGATTTTGAAGAAGTGCGATTTCCAATAATCCGCAGATTGATCATTGTTTATTGATTTATAAATATTTGCTAGTATTGCGTATGCAGTAGCTCTCCCCTTCCAATCTCCAAGAAAACAATTATTGCGGCACGTTTTAATTATCTCACTTATTTCTCTCTCCCGTAGAGAGATGTTGCCATCAGCATTATAACACACAAAGCGTAGAAGATGTGCATATATAACTGGCGGAATAGTGCAAACTGTAAAATAAATATCGGGTAATAGTTCTTCAAGATTCAGTGTTGACCATGGTATAATATAAAGCATGTCAACACAATGACTTTTCATGCATGTCAGAAATGACAATTTTTGATTCCACTTGGTGGCAGCCACTTGTTCTAAATATGTCATCATAACGTCTTCGTGATAACCATCGGCAATTAACATTTTATCTCCTCTAGGTTTCGCAAGAATAATTTCTGTAATCTTGAGGGTGTATAGAGGCTTGTCCATTCTATAAAAATATGAAGCTAGCAATAACCAGCCATTCATGGCGTCGACTTTGGTTCCAATAAGAAAATGAGCCATACATTGCTTGTAACTCGAGTACATCCTTTTGTTTGCTTTATGAAATGAAATGCGTTGATTTTGTGGCAAAATTTGGTTTGCATAGCAAAAGAATAGCATATATAAATCTTTAGTGAAATATGAAGGTTTATTATGTAAAAGTCTGAATAAAGTTTTGTGCACTATACTTCTACTTTGTTTCAAAGTACACCAAGACAAACTTGCTCGAACCACTTTAAGTAATATGAAAATAGATTTACTTCCCTCAATAAACGGTGTGTTTAATACTTTAAAATCATTAAGATCTGTAAAGTGTAACTTAGGTTTTTGGTATAACATGCTTTGCAATAGCAATGGAAATAGGTTATGCAATGCAACTTCTATGAGTTTTCTTTCTACCGGAAGCAGTCCCTCGAATAGATTGTTTTCAACTATAAAGTAATGAGGACAATACCCGTACATAAACCAACACGTTAGACGACGCTGTATTTCATGAATGCACTGTAAGAAATTTTCCGGTCTCCAGATATTGTTACCTAACTCTTCACTTAACCAAAATATAGCCGTCTTGATAAAGTAAGAGCACAATCGTGACTCACTCATAAGATCTTTTTTCAAGTATTTAAATATTGTGTAGCATAATACCTGTACATAGTTAAATGAATGAATTAGATCTCTTTCTTGTAATGAGAATGATATTCGCCATTCGAAAGAACAATCCTCAGTTGAGCCGAATTTGCTGCCAATCGGTACGAGCAAGATTCCTTGGCTGACAGAGTTCAACATAACATCAGTTGGTGGCCACGTTGATGATCTTTTCCTTATCAACCAAGACTCTGCAACATCTGGCCATAACATAGCACGGAAGCAAAATAAATGATCAACCGCACCCTTTGAGTCGGAAATACATGGACCATGAAGCATACAGTCATTATCTCGATATCGCGATACAAAATAGTTCTTAAATCTATTGTTTGAAATAAGAGATCCATAAAATGTATTTTCTCCCCACGAAGCAAAAAGTTCCTTTGAAAATCTGTTTTGTCCTATTTTTAGGTGTGCGAAACCTGGATATGAATGCTGATTATCAAATATTAGGATTGGACTCTCTTCCTCATTAGTAGAACTATTGTGTTTTACTTTTATCTGCTCCAAAATTGTCATTAAGTCATAGTCCCCGTCAGGAACATTCAAACCCTCACCTTGACTACCACTGCTAATATTTGTATACAACGGCGATATTTTAGTAGAATCATCTAAGACTTTATAAAATTTTCTGGTTGCTTTAACACGATACTCCGATCCAAATTCCATGAAAAGGAAATCATAAATGTTTCTTGAATGGCGATACAATTGAATGAAGTCAATAGTCTGTGACTCTAAAAAAACAAAAACAACTTCGTTTACTATATCATAACAATGTATTTTTCATGCAAATATATTGATAAATGTCTATGTATATGTATAGCTTTACAAAACATCACTTGCACAGATGTATATATTGATAAAATAAATAGTAAAATTAGTAAACAGTTCAATTGATTTCATCCTTCCATTTGGACTCTTCGGGATAGCTGATATAGTGTCGTTATGTGACGTTTTATTGTATAAATTTCAAGATTGTTATAGTAAAATCAGAATCTATTGATTTAATTTTTTTTTACATCATAATCATACAGATGAAGATCAGAATTATTTGACATTTGTTCATTTTATCAGGTTTTGGTGATGTTGTACCCTTTTAGACTTTTAAATTATTATATTTTGTAGTGTACTGTATCATAATAATATGATCTATCGTCCATAAGATTTATCGTTGGCTTTTATTCAATCATTATATATTTTGATAAATAAAAAGTCCTTGGTACAGAAATATAGCTCAAATACGCTATTCAATTATCTTCTTTCAATTTTATCAACAAAAAAAATGTATGCTATACGTTATAGATATTTGAAACTCATACCTTGAATCACACGTTTAACATTTCTCAAGGCGTGACAAATATCTTCAAATTGTTTCGGCAGGTTATTCAGAAATACATCAAAATAAGAAGTAGACTTTGATTTGAATGTTTTGTTCCTCACTTTCCTAGAAATTTTTTGTATTCTAGTATATTTTTTTTGTGCAGGCCCGTCTTTCTCAACATCATCCTCTGCATCAGCATCACACGCCATGTAGAACCTAATGAAAGGTCGATTACAGACATCACTGGCTCCCTTGATGAATTCTTCAAATGACATCTGAAATATACCATGTTGGTAGACATTTCACACAATAATCTTAATAAATAAGCAAACAAAATAAAATAATATCCGGTAATGAGCAAGTTAATATACTTTACGCCAAAACAAAGTGAAAAACTTAAAGTTACCATTTTTTGCCCTGTTAAGGTTTGATTGAAGTCAGTTATGGTTTAAAAAAAGAACTATTGTATAACTCATTATTGACATTAAAGTTGCATTCATATCTTAGGGTCATTTTCGTAGAAAGTTGCAACTAGAAATTTAATAATTTCTAATTCTATTAACGTAAATGTTTTGAATAGTAGGTTAAAAGTCATGTCCGTATTACCCCAGCGTTTGGTGGTATTCATTTTGCTAAGTCTTAGTGTTTGTAAACTCCATTCGAACCACAACAGGACATCCGAAAGAATAGATAATATAATTAAAGGCTAATTTTAACTGAGGAAGTGGGAACCTTCTTTTTGTATCAATTACTAAATTTATCAACTGAAGGCAAGATCAACATCGAACGAAAAAAGACGATTAAACAAAAAATATTGCATAAGATAATACACAAAAAACTGAATATTCAATATTCAATTCACACGTCGTACCAATAGCTGAACCAATGCAGGTTCCAATGAAGGTAAACAGTTGCAATGCAGTTGCAATGTGGATTTATTTCCACATTTTATAATTTTAATCTCAAGTAATTATCCTGTATAATAGAATTGATGCTTGGTAAAGAGATAAGTTAAGGAAACAGTAGTTAACCTATGTTCAAATTTTATAAATCAAGTACCAAGTCAAGATTATAACAATCGTTTCCCCTGGGTTTGTTTATTGATAAAGTCTAACGATTGATGTTGCCGGTTTTTATAAAAGAGGGACGAAAGATACTAAAGGGACAGTCAAACTTATAAATCTAAAACAAACTGACAACGCCATGGCTAAAAATGAAAAAGAAACTTCCCCTTCTGAATTTACCCGGAGGTCGGTTGTTTTGTTATAAAAAAAATAACGAAATAAGGATAAGAATATAACGGAGTTACAGAGAATCGAAACTTTCTTCTTTTTTATCAGTAGTTGAAAAAAGGAGACTATACTAATTGCATCAAAATGTCTCAAATTTTAATAAATGACATCTTAACAATATTCGATTTTTTTTAACATCTACAAAAGCTGGATTATTATGAATGAGACATTTCAATTAATAAGACATTTCTTTCTGTTTGAAGTAAAATAAGTTTCATTCTTTTAGAAATAGCTTTATTTTAGATGCAAGGTTGTTTTGAATTGATCGATTTAAGTCACATAAGAACACAATGGCTTTAACATAAACAAATCCTGGCAATATTGAATACGCAGAGTCTGCATGGTCAAATGAAAACTATTTGAGAAGAATAGTAAGTAAGGATTTTAATGAAAAAAATAAAGTTGAATTTATCTATTGTTTTGTTCGAAATATAATAGTTTTGAACCTTTATTCTGAGATAAAAGATATATAAATTGAATATAAACGTTACTACCTTAATACTGAATGGATTAATTCCAATGTAATACTATGATTATCATGTGTAACATAGAAATTTCTTCGAGGTCGCCCCTCCTCATGGAAAAGCTTTTCGTTTACAACCTTTGAGCCACAAACATGAGGCAGAACACTGTCATTATATTTATATTACAAGGGGCGTCAATTTCGTAAATTGTATATACGAAGTTAGCTAATTTGTATGGGTAAGAGCGTGTTTAAACCATATTACATCATTGATGGACTGTGAAGTATTCATATCCTTCCGACTATTTGATACCTAAAAAGTACATGCTTATCTATATTTAGATATGAATATTTAACAGATGCCTAGAAATATAAACAACTACTGTAC
This sequence comes from Mytilus trossulus, assembly GCF_036588685.1. Classification (NCBI taxonomy): domain Eukaryota; kingdom Metazoa; phylum Mollusca; class Bivalvia; order Mytilida; family Mytilidae; genus Mytilus; species Mytilus trossulus. The sequence continues at coordinate 55,694,054 of NC_086379.1, read as the reverse complement.
ACATTCACGTTTCAGCACTTGACATCGCAAATATAATTTCATTCTTTAAAGTCTATAAGAATGTAAATTATATATTAGACAAGCCATTTCTATATCTATTTAATTTCAATATTTCTTACAAAATGATTGTTTGAAGTCGTTGCAGGTCTTTTCAAAGTGAATAAAACAAAGAGACCTATAGTTCGCTTACTTCTAAGTCATAAAGTCTCTGGTGGAGTGTTGTCTCATTGGCAATTGATACCACATTTTTCCTATCCTAATAAATTCGTAGCCTCTTATACATCTATGAACTTTTACTATGTAAACAAATATAAATAAATTGTTACGCTTTTCATCATATGAGGTATTCGGCATCAATCATAAATTTAAGATAAAAGAAATATAATAACAAAGGATAATCAAAAACTTTCTTTTTTTTTTGCCAAATTATAAACTAACTACATTACAATAATAAAAAATACATTTTTTGTAAGAGAGCATAGTATTTTATTTATAAACCGTAAGCTTTAAAATTTGGTGTCTCACAACAATGCTTAAAGGACAAAAAATAAAAAAAATGTCAGCATTATTTCTCACATAATCACATTGAATCTTTCGCAAAAAACTAGTTATCTTATCTTGCAGTTGTCCAAAACAAAAAGTCAAAAAGTAATGACAATGTATAGATCTCAATCTTGAGTAGCCAATACAAACATAAATATCAGAAGAAGGCATGTTGAACGCATGTGAATATAATCTATTGTTGGTTACACTTATTTGGACTTAGGAGGATAGTTTTCTCACTTACCATTGTTACCAATCACACCACTTCTGCTTTTCATGCACATTTACATTAAGAATGAAAGAAGGGTTTTCTTAAAGACAATATTATATTTGCCACACATTGGTTCAGAATATGCCAATTATTATCTACATAATAATTAAACTTAAACGGTTTCTTTAACCTAATAATAAAAAAAATCTTATTTTATTATTATGTCACATACTGATTGAACATTATGTTATAATTCGCCAGACTCAAACGAACATAATAATTATCAAAAGTACCAGGATTATAATTTCATACGCCAGACGCGCGTTTCGTCTACATAAGACTCATCAGTGACGCTCAGATCAAAATAGTGAAAAAGCCAAAACATATACAAAGTTGAAGAGCATTGAGGACCTAAAATTCCAAAAAGTTGTGCCAAATACGGCTAAGGTAATCTACTCCTGGGGTAAGAAAATCCTTAGTTTTTCGAAAAGTTCAAAGTTTTGTAAACAGAAAATTTATAAAAATGACCATATAATTGATATTCATGTCAACACCGAAGTGCTGACTACTGGGCTGGTGATACCCTCGGGGACGAAACGTCCACCAGCAGTGGCATCGACCCAGTGGTGTAAATAGTCATAAATCATTTATACAATAAAACACAACACATGTATCAGAAATTAGCTCTCCTCTTGAGGGTAGGATACTTTTTATTAACCGATGTATTATTAATCTAAATCAACAATTCGTTTCAAAGTTCATTTAAGCACACTACGGCTCATTCTCATTGCTGAGACACTAAAAACAGGCATACTGACTCACAGTCAGCCATCCATTAATAAATACAAATATACACCATTCTACAAAACAACGAAATACGAGTTAAATAAATCATTATAAATAAATCAATGCTTTAATAGGGGTTTTGAGGGGGGTAATACAGACAAGGCAGTAACGAGAAACACGAGCCAAAATCATACGATACCTACAATACCTATTTTAAAGTTTGAATGCGACAAATATTGTCCAATGGAATACAATGGAATACATAGTTAACATTACAGTTATTCTAAACACACGTGTTGATGCAAACAAGCACTCGTGTTTTACCAAAACAAATACATGTGCTTCATTATTAGATACTATTATTAAATATATTTACACAATGACACAATAAAAATATATATTAAAACAATCAGTACCCAACCATAAGATTGGCTTACGAGACACATATCTACAAAACATTTCTCGACATACCAGTTTGAACTGTTTCAAACATTTGTTTTTCACTTTTAAGCTCGAGATCAATATTAACATTACTATACGATTATTCAGAAAGGGTTTGTAGAAGAGATAACGCCTTCCTATTTCGGATGCCCATCCCTAACTCAAGCGTTTAGTTCATCTCTTCATCTTAAATAACATTTGCATGGGAGTTTTGCAGTTTCCTTAAATTATTTTATCTGTTATCTTTCAATCAGAGATATAAATCACTTATTTCTGGTTTCCTTTTTTCGAGAATTTTATGATATAATGTTATTTTTCGACTCAAATGCTCAATAAGGCAAATAACCTTTGTCAGTTTCCTTATACAATCAAGTGCATCATATTTCAAAAAAGAAATAAATGATGACACTTCTTTCATAACATAATTGAGTTTTCATTGAATTTTTAATGAAAAAATAATTTTCAACCCAAATTACAATTTCTGCACTATTAAGCTGATTAACTTGCAAAACTTTTAATATATAAAGAGTGTGGACACAAAGACAAGTAAAGTATATTCAGTTGCGCCTAGATTAGCCGCTAGCTAATTTAAATTGAAAACAAATTCAGGGATGGATAAGAAGGTAGTGATTTTGTTTGAACAAAAACGACTACTCGTTTTTAGATTCTGCTTAAAAAAATTTTGATATATAAATATCATCACTAGACAATTGTAAATTATTCAATAATGTTTTATTATTAAGTCTATTTTTAGGCTTACAAACTACAGTCGATAAGGATCTATTCAATATATTTTCCTACTGTTAAGAAGTAGAACACTATCATACTGAATTAGAAATCAGTTAATGAATTTCATGAATTAGACTAATTACTGGATTTGTCATCACATAAACAACACGACGGGTGCCGCATGTGGAGCAGGATCTGCTTACCCTTCCGGAGCACCTGATATCACCCCTAGTTTTTGGTTCGTGTTGTTTATTCGTTAGTTTTTTGTGTTGTGACATGTGTACTATTGTTTTTCTGTTTGTCGTTTTCATTTTTTAGCCCTGGCGTTGTCAGTTTGTTTTAGATTTATGAGTTTGACTGTCCCTTTGGTATCTTTCGTCCCTCTTTTAATGCAAGTAAAATGACAGAACAGTACTGAATTTACATAAACACGATAACTGAAAAATAACTTCAAATCTAAATAAACTCATCATAGACACCAGGATTCAAATGTGAAAACGATTTATTTTTTTAATTTTAGACCTTTTTAAAAATCTTTAGATCAAAATGATCGATTAAGACTTAAATTTATTAATGTATAGATAATAAGGGTATTGTTGATTTGACATATATGTAAGGTCTTCTTGATTTGATGTAATGAAATGTCTATCTCCGTTTTAATTTGCTTGTCAAACAAAATATAAGCAATGTTAATGTTGAATTTATATCATTCCGTATCGGTAATATATTTTTCTTGAACTTCTCGGATTTAGTTTCATACATAAACATAAATTAGTGTGTTCTTGTTTGGACATTTTAACTTATTTCATAAGGACTCAAATAGCCTGTTAGACACATTTTTACTCTTTTTGTTATGGATATGATGTCATTTGTAAGTTAAAATTCAGTTTTCATGAACACCGCGCTTCATTGATTAGATAAAATCATTAACAAATGTTTCGCTGTTCGATTCTTGTCGTTATGGCCAAAAAATCTGCATCAGGACAAATGTTTGCGTAACCTACGATCAGATATACATGTTTAGTGTTACATTGTGCCACATTTCAAGATTAATGCTAATATAATCCTGGTATAATGTCCAAAATGTCTAGAATGGTGCAATAACAATGTGATATTCAAGTGTCCTGGGTAAATGCAGTAGAATATGAATTTGTGTTTGAAATAAAAAGTAAAATCACAAAAATATCAATCGCAGAGGAAAATGCCGTAATCAAATGGCAAAATTGATAGGTCAAACACATCACATCAAATGACTGGATTAGAATTGGCGTATTCCTGATTCGGTACAGGCATTTTTTTATGTAGACCATGTTGGATAAAACCTTGTTTTGTTTTTGAAGTGAATGCTGTTACTGATATAAAATAAAATGTGCCAATACAATCATTGCAGCTGAGTGGTTATAACTTTCGTACAATATATAAAAAAGAAGATGTGGTATGATTGCCAATGAGACAACTATCCACAAAAGACCAAAATGACACAAACATTAACAACTATAGGTCACCGTACGGCCTTCAACAATGAGCAAAGCCCATACTGCAAAGTCAGCTATAAAAGGCCCCGATAAGACAATGTAAAACAATTCAAACGAGAAAACTAACTGCCTTATTTATGTAAAAAAAAAATGAACGAAAAACAAATATGTAACACATAAACAAACGACAACCACTGAATTACAGGCTCCTGACTTGGGACAGGCACATACATTAATAATGTGGCGGGGTTAAATATGTTAGCGGGATTCCAACCCTCCCCCTAACCTTGGACAGTGATCAGTTGAAAAAGGCTTAACTCATCAGATAGACAAAAAATACAAATGGACGTGGCCGGGTACTTTTACATCCCGACGCAAAAAGACACAATGAACAGATCTGAGAGTACTCGCAGTTATCTGACAGCTAATTCAAAGCCATTAACAACTAATAAAAAATTCATGCCTCTTGGACTAAACACTGAATCCGTACACATCCAACATACAATGTACATGGCTTTTGGTGTGAACACGGCCTAAGATTTGTGTGATGGGTCTTATGATACACAATTTAAGGACGTTCTGTTAATAAAGACAATGAAATCTTACACAGGGCAAAATTGAATAACGTTTACTATGAAGTTTCGTAAAATATTATGTCATGGAATATAAACCTCATATTTACTTCTATTTTTTTCAAAGGTCAAAATGTAGGGCTTTCCGGCATATTTTCAACACCTATATGCCCCGCACATCAAAATGTTAATACCATGAACACCTTTCTTACAACACCAACATATGCATTACATATATATCACATGTGTCACAATACTTTAAAGTATTTATTTTTCTGATTTAATAAGATATTTACACATACTGAAATAATGGTACCATATGGAAAAGATGAAATTATTTTTTTTACTTTCAGCTATCAAGATTTGTTTCGTTGAAATCGTATTGTCGTCAATAATTTTTGATTGTGCCTCGTTTCCGAAAAAGAGCATATTCATAATAAAAAATAGCGACCGGTGGATGTCACGTGTTGTGCAGTAACGGATTATTCTTGCAACTCATTTTATCTCTTGTCCAGGTTGAAATGGGTTCAGGTTAAATAGTCTGTAAACCATGTCTGAATATTTTTACGTTTTATCAATAATTTGAATTAATCATTTGGCCATTGACTTCGTTTTGTGTGTATAATGATCCATCTGTCACCTATTTGAAAGTGAAAAACGTCAGGCGCTTTACTGCCTGCAGCGAGATGATGTTACTATTATTTTGAAAGACAAAAACTTTTGATTTAATATAGATTCGCGTCAAAAATTTATTTAGTTCTATCCAAATGGTACGCCATTATATAATTGTCCAGGACAATGGCTAACAATGAGAGTGTCATTATTCAATATTTGTATATGCTGTTAAGTATTTTCCGGAGCTTTCTTTTTGTTTTTGTATTAATTTCCCAAATGATGGCATCGTTAGTAAAACTCATCAATGATACGGAGCTTTCTTTTTGTATTTGTATTAATTTCCCAAATGATTGCATAGTTAGTAAAACTCATCAACGATACCATGCTTATCATTTTGTGTGCTTTTCGCGCGATGGTCTACAAAAGACTCATCAGTGACACTTAAATCAAAAATGTAAATAAGACATATAAAGAACAAAGCTGGAGAGCTTATAAGACCCGAAATTATTTTGTGCCACTGAGGAGGTCATATTTTATTTAAGGATGGCATACAAAATCGAAAATACTCATGTTGAATTTCCCAGTTACATAATATTAAAACATGTTAGATAAGTTATGAGAACATGACTTGTATATGTTATATCCTTGTTCTATTTCAAACCCTTTTTATTGGTTAGTTTCGGATGTTGGCACACAAGATCGGGGTTCTGGTAAGCAAGTGCCCTTTAAGAAAATAATCCACAATAAGATAACTCATCTCGTCCGCCCATGTATTACCCTATCAATTTGTTAAGCTACGGTGTCAATAGTTTATCCATTGACAGCAGCTGAATCACATTCCAAATAGTGTTAGTTAGATACATTTATACACATGCAGTTAACTCTTGTTGTGAGGTTTGTGTCCCCAATGATATGAGATGGACCGACGAGAGAGTGATTGTGATTGATGATTTATTGGAGATATGTCAGACTCCTGTGGTATGATAGTTAACATTTGATCACATGTATTTATAAAACAATACTAGTATATAGAAAACTCTAGTTAAAGCTGATTTTTTGCTCTCATTTCCTTACATTATATTCTGTGTTTGTTAATATTTTTCTCTTATCAAGAGATTAATTAATCACAAATGTAATAAGTATTAAAAATATATGTGTAACTTCTTGTCATACTCGGAAAGTTATTGTCCAGTGACTAATATTTCGTGTGTTGTTTAAAAGTAACTTTACTAATTATTTAGAAGTCCTAAAGTATTTCATTCAATTCTCTCTCCTTAGATACTGATAATATCTGTAGGTGTTCTTACATTGACTACAAGTATCCTATTAAAACAATCATAAGCATAACATATTATTCTATTTGTTTTATTTAGGTTTTTTTTCAGATTAATTGGGATTAATGTCTGCGAATATCCTAAAAATAAATTTTTATATGAATGATTTTTTACATCTGTTGATGCAAACTTTTCCATCATTTGTTGTCTTTGTGTTGTGTACTTCCTGCAGTTAAACATGTAGTGTTGCAAGTCGACCACTACTAAACATGTTTCACACAGTTCTCTAATACATTTACCCATTGTAGATTTGAATTTTTTTTAATTGATATAATACAATCAACGGTACCAATTTTGTTGCACCAGATGCGCATTTCGACAATACATGTCTCTTCAGTGATGCTCGTGGCCAAAATATTTGAAATCCAAAGCTTATATTAAAGGTGAAGAACTAAAAACCAAAAGGTCCAAAAAGTATAGCCAAATTCGTGAAAGGAATCAGAGCTTTGCACGAGGGAGATACATTCCTTAATTTATAATAATTTTTAATATTTTGTAACAGCAAATTTTAATAACACAAAAAATCCGTATGTTCATGCCAGTACCGAAGTACTGGCTACTGGGCTGGTGATACCCTCGGGGACTAATAGTCCACCAGCAGAGGCATCGACCCAGTGGTAACTTGATCTAAGTTTAGATGGAGTTATTTCTCTTTCCCTAGTACTCTTTGGTATAGTTTACAAAAGTTGACATTAGTTTGAATAGTGTGTAGTTGTTTACTTTTTGTGTTGTTTTTACATTATTGTTGCCACATTTTCTTTAGTAAATTTTAACATAAACATTTGATATCGTTTTTGTAAAGTGGTATGTTAGTTATGCATGTCTTTATTGATAGAGCCCTTTTGGCTGTTGTGTCTGCCATTTCATTTCCACTTAAACCAACGTGACTAGTTATCCATTCTAAAATAATATTCATAACTAATTTGGTAAGTTTACTATAAATATATTGAATGTCATATATTGTGGACAATTTGTTCCCGAGGACATCATCTACCCAGTAGCAACATTTGCATGAATTTACGAAGATCTAATATGATACTGGCTCGGACGTCGCCAAGTACAAAAAGGTCCGAAACAGACGTCACAATTGACACGATGTCTAGATGCAGGTGTCCCCTCATAACCAGACATGATTTGATATCTACATTGTATGAGTTTGACTCTCCCTCTTGTATATTGCGTCCCTCTTTTATATTTGTTTTTACAATGAATATACTGCCTGTGATAGCTTTTAGTGTTGAAAGTGAATCTACAAATATTACAGCATTTTCTGGTTGAAATTCTTCTAACCAATATAGAGATAATAGTATGGCTGTCAATTCACACACAAATATTGAAACATGGCTATGTAATTTAAAACGTTTATTCACTTAAGGTTCTGTTACTACAAAAGCACATGCATTTGTGTTGTTCATGTGGATATTTAGATCCATCTGTATATATTTCTAAACAGTAACAATACTTAGTATTTAAACAATTCAAATATACGAGCTTGGCACTTTTGATCCTCTCTAATAACGAGTTCCATTTCTTTTGTTTAATTTCAACAAGGTATCAGCTCGAATAAAAATAACAAAACGAACGTTTTTTTTATCATACATTTCATAAATAAAAAATAACAGTTATACAGATTAAACAATTATCCCACTAAATAAATGAAATCTGTATTGTATTCAAAACAAAGTTAATGTACTCAAAATCGGTCAACTATTATTAACTATTGTAATTCAAATGATGGTAAAAACAGCGTAATGGGTCCACCATTATTTTTTCTCAAATATCTGCATAAATGCGAATTCCAATATAAAGCGGACTTATCATCATGCATAGCTTTATGAATCTTTGCCAATATTGCATATGTAATAGCCCTTCCCCTCCAGTCCCCAAGAAAACAGTTTTCGCGACACTGTTTGATTATGTCGCATATCGCTTTTTTCCTGAAAGAGATCTTGTCCTTTGTATTATAACTCATGAACCGCAGAGTATACGCGTAAATGATTGGTGGAATTGTATAGAAATTAAATTCAAATTTTGGCAATAGTTTTTCAGGGTTCAGAGGAGAATCAGGTATAATATAAATCATATCAACACAATGCATTTTCATGCAATTCAGAACTGACAATTTATAATTCCAATTGGTGCTGGCCACTTGTTCTAAATAAGTCATCATAACGTCTTCATGGTATCCGTCAGCAATTAACATTTTATCATCTATCGGTTTCGCAAGAATCACGTCAATGATTTTAAGAACGCATAGAGGTTTGCCTCTTTCATAGAAATATGAAGCTAATAATAACCAGCCAGCGATAGCGTCGACATTTGTTCCAATTAGTGAATGCGCCATGCACTGCCTGTTAATCAAGTACATTTTTTTGTTTTCTTTGCAACCTTTAGTTTGAAGCCGTTGGGAATAAATCTGATTTGCATAGCAAAACAGCAGAACATACACACCTTTAGTAAAATAAGAAAACTTATTTTGTAATAGTCTGAATAAAGCTTTGTACACTATACCTCTACTCTGAGTTAAAGTGCACATGGACAAACTTCTCCGGATTATTTTAAGTAATATGAAAATAGATTTACTTTTCTCAATGAACGGGGTGTTTAACTCTTTAAAATGGTTAAAGTCTGTAAACTTAAAATTAGAACACATGTTTCCGTAGTGAATACTTTGAAAAAATAATGGAGCTATGTTGTGTAATAATGTTTCTAAAACGATTTTCATTTCGTCAGTGAGTACACCTTCGAAAAGGTTGTTTTCTGTTATAAAGTAATGAGGACAATACCCGTATCTAACCCAATATAGTAGACGTCTCTGGAATTCATGAATGCACTGTACGAAATTTTCAGGAACCCACATGTTCTGATCTAACTCTTCGCATAACCAAAATAACGTAGTCTTTATAAAGTATGAACATAAGAATGTTTCTTTTAAAACATCTTTTTTAAAGTACTTTAAAACTGTAAGGCACAACAGTTGTACATAGTTAAATGAATGAATCAGATCTCTTTCTTGTAATGAGAATGATATTCGCCATTCGAAAGAACAATCCTCAGTTGAGCCGAATTTACTGCCAATCGGTACTAGCAAGATTCCTTGGCTGATAGATTTCATTATAACATCTGTTGGTGGCCATATTGATGATTTGTTTCTTGTCAACCACGACTCTGCAACATCTGGCCATAACATAGCACGGAAGCAAAATAAATGATCAACTGTTTCTGGTAAGTTGGAAATACATGGACCATGAATTTTACAGTCCTGATCTCGATACCGCGACATAAAATAGTTCTTAAATCTATGGTTTGATATTAAAGGTCCATATATCGTATTTTCACCCCATGCGGTTACTAGCTCCTCCGAAAATCGGTTTTGCCCAATTCTAAGATGGGCAAAACCTGGATATGAGTGATGATTGTCAAAGAGTAGAAGAGGTTGATCTTCGTCAATAGCAGAACAATCTAATTTTACTTTTATTAACTCCAGAACTGTCATTAAGTCATAGTCTCCATTTGGGATATTTAACCCTTCACCTTGGCCACCACTGCTTATATTGGTATACACAGGTGATATTTTCGTACAATCATCTAAGACTTTATAAAGTGTTCGTGTTGCTTTTACACGTGTAATCGATCCAAATATCGTATAAAGGAATCGATAAATGTCCATCGAATGCCGATAAAATTGAGTAAGTTCAATATACTGTGACGCTAAAAAAAAAAAAAAAAAAACATGAATGAAATATCCGAGAAATGTTATTTTACAATAAACTGGTCAGTCCTTCTAACTTTTTCGGTCCGAGCGCCACTGATGAGTCTTATACGAGAAAACGGCGCTGTTTTAACATACCGTTGAAAGCTATACAAATATAAATCAATGTCTTTAATACTAGTTCTTCAAATTATTAATTACCGAAAACTAAACTTGATACAAATAATCTAATAAATACTTAATTATCTTTGGTATAAACAGAATAAAATAAACATTTAACGTGTTCTACCTAGATTGGTCCCAATAATACGTCCCAAAACATCGTGTAGATCTTTAAACCTTGTAGGCATTTTATTCAGAATTACTTCAAGAGCTGGAACAGAGCTTGTTGTGGATGTTTGGTCTTCTTTTTCTCCTAAATATTGCAACATTCTTGGATATTCTATTTTGGAAAGAATGTTTTCATCTGCGCATACAGAGTAGCGGAAATTTTGCGGTCGATAACATACATCACTCACCCCCTTTATGAATTCTTGAAGAGACATCTGAACTAAATTAAGCAGTAGAAATAAAACAGAAATTAGAAATTCATGGGTCTAATTTTATTAACATAGTCTATTAAATCAGAGGCTTTACATTTATCTATGTCCAAATCTAATAAAAGTGCCAGAAAATCGGGCTTTATTAAAATCTTTACAAAAATTCTATTATGAACACGTTTATTTTTTAATAGTCATAAATAAATGAACTGTACTCGTTCGAAATTTGTAAGACACATTTCTGGAGTAATTCAGTTAATGTGTTCTACAATTATCGATTATTCTTTTTGAAATGCTGCCTACATGTTAAAACTATATATATTGAGGTTATACGTTGCTTTTTTTTCTTTCATAGAATAGCTTGGTATAAATGTTGTTACTTGTACAGATTTTAAATAGTATTTATTAAATCGTGTTTTTATGGTAGCGATATAACGACTTAACTTAACGTAATTACATCTTGCATTTGTACATATAATATCAATTAAAACATCTATTACCTGCATTACACTGTAAGCTTTTGTTGGTAGTTTGTGTCGATACTAAAGAGATTGGATCAATCAAGCAGCTTAAATACAGGGGTACCCACTTGCAATGTTGACACAAGTTGTGAAACAAGTCTAACGATTGATTAACACAAATTATTACGTGTCAACTCAAATTTCCTTTACTTTCTTATGATTTGATAATACATAATGATATTAAATGGATTTTCTAAAGATATTTCTGTTTCGTTTATAGTGATTTATTACAGAAGTTATAAAATAAAGTTTGTTTATTAAAAGTGAAAAATCTTCCTGTTTGATAATAAACAAATAATACAAATCATGTTTATTTGATATATAATTATGACCTGGAACAAACTTCTATCATTCTACCTGTCTGAATAACTTTTTTTAAAGTTAAAGTTAAAGATAAAGAGTTCTTGCCAAAATCTATACATTTATATTTTTTGCATTCGCGCTCATCTTGTTCTGGTATATTATTTAAGGTACGTTAAGAACATCTTGCTGATGTGGTGTTGAAGAGGGCACCTGTTTAAAAGCAATTGCATTTATCGGAAAGATATTGTATCTTATTTGATAGGGAAAAAGGTGGCCAATCCTCTTCTTCCAAATATTGGAACAGTTACATGAAATTTGATATGCTCTTGTTACTATTAGCAATACAATTTCTGTCTCTTACTGCAAATCTGTTATTGTTCTGATCAACAAACAAAAGGTTTAGAAAAGGCCTTTTTATGTAGTATTTCTAATTGTATCCATCTGACGATTTATTTCTTTTTCAACTGATTCTGATAGTTCGTTCGTATGTTGTAGTGTTTCACCACTGTCCAGGTAAGGTTGTGGGATTCCGCTAACATTTTTAACGCCGCCACATTCTTTATATATATGTCTGTTCCAAATCATGAGCCTGTAGTTTAGTGGTTGTCGTTTTTTTATGAGCTCCATATTTGTTTTTCGTTCGTACATTTATAAGGTCGTTAGTTTTCACGTTTGAATTGTCATTTCGTGTCCTTTTATAGCTGACTATATGGTTTGGGCTTTGGTCATTGATGAAGGGCTTACGATGACCTATAGTTGTTAAAATATCTGTGTTATTTTGTCTCTTGTTAAGAGTTGTTTCATTGGCAAATATACGTCATCTTCTTTATTATATTTATTGTTGTGTTTTGAATGGATTCCAAAAAAGATTCTCTGCAGGTCTTCCTCCGAATGGCAGTACAACTTTTCCTAATGTGGGGTGTTCGTTTGAATTTACGCGAATTACTAGTACTCAGCCACACATATAGTAAACTCTTATTTTTTAATAGCTCTCTTAATTTTTCCGACTTTAATCACGAACGGCCTGAATTACAAGACCTACCATTTTCTTTGTTTTTATTGTTAATTTGTTTTCGCCCTGAACTTGCATGAAATATTTGCTACTTGATTTTAAGCAAACAACAACCAAACAATCAGTATGACCCTCAAACAAACGTTTATTTTTTTCGCGGATGTTGAGTACCCTATAAAGCGATTGTAACTTATCTGTATGAGTTTTTGAGAAGAGAGACACAGTTTTTATTATTGTAGAATGGTTATTAATATTACTAAAGGATATAGTGCAAGGCGATTTGGTGCCACGATATCCCAGATGCATGGGTTCGAATCCCGCCTAGAAAAGAACAAACAAATTTGCGAAAGCAAATTTACAGATCTTGTATTAATTATGTAATTCAAAAGTCTAACATACATTGAGGAAAATCAAATGGCCTTCCAAAGACCGTTTCGATCCCTAATATCACTGAAGAGACATAAGTTTTCGAAATCATGACATGGTGTAAATAAAATTAATTAGCACCTCATGCTTGTGGTTTACCATCTTTGCCGCAAGTTAATTGTTTTTTGTTTGGTATTAAATTAATATGAAGATCCATTTGTTACATCTTGTGATCAATTTATTTCGCAATCGTCATTGGCAGTCAGCAGGGTTTAGAAGATCAGTTGTTCGACCTGCTAGTCAAATGCATTTTGTTAAAATTTACGACAAAAGAGACGATTTTTCGTTCCCTATTGTTAATTTTCCATTTTTAGATGGTGATGTTCCTTTGGCACCATCTTACGGTGTTTATATTTCACAACTTGTTCGCTATGCCCGTGTCTGTTGTGACGTTTTTGATTTTAACGAACGCAACCTATCATGTATAACTGGTAAATAATTAAACCAGGGATATCGTTCGATATATTTCTTAAAACCTTTACTAAATTTTTCCATAGATATAAAGATTTGGTTTTGAAGTTTGGTTGTACCTGTAGAAAACTTATTTCAAACGGGATAGCACATCCTCATTTTTACGGAAATGTTAACCGTGCCCGGAAATTTAGAAATAATCCATGTACAACTGTTGCTCCTTTAAATAAACTTATTCTTAAAGGTTACCTATTCAACACTGTGATAAGATCATTGAATATTGTTTTTATTGGTATAAATATTGACTTTGTTATAAGTAGATTAAAAGCTAACTAAATATTACTAGTATGTTATATACATATACATTTTCATGGACCTACAATCTGTCGATACCTGTAACTTGGTATTGCACAAGGTCATGTTTTTCTCTGGCTGTTTATGTCGTCTTTACACTAAATCCATTGTATGTTGGATGTGAACGGATTGATTGCTTAGCCTAAGAGGCATGATTTTTTTATTAGTTGTTAATGGCTTTGAATTAGCTGTCAGATAACTGCGAGTACTCTCAGATCTGTTGATGGTGTCTTTGTGTGTCGGGATGTATAAGTACCCGGCCACGTCAACTTTTATTTTTTGTCTATCTGATGAGTTAAGCCTTTTTCAACTGATTTTTATAGTTCGTTCTTATTTTGTGCTGTTATACCACTGTCCCAGGTTAGGGGATGGTTGGGATCCCGCTTACATGTTTAACCCCGTCACATTATTTATGTATGTGCCTGTCCCAAGTCAGGAGCCTGATATTCAGTGGTTGTCGTTTGTTTATGTGTTACACATTTGTTTTTCGTTCATTTTCTTTTACATAAATAAGGCTGTTAGTTTTCTCGCTTGAATTGTTTTACATTGTCTTATCGGGGCCTTTTCTAGCTGACTATATGCGGTATGGGCTTTGCTCATTGTTGAAGGTCGTACGGTGACCTATAATTGTTAATGTTTGTGTCATTTTGGTCTTTTGTGGATAGTTGTCTCATTGGCAATCATACCACATCTTCTTTTTTTTTTATATTTTTCACTCTTTTGGTCTTTTGGAAAATGTTGTTTGTGTTATATTTAGACCCTTCTACTACGGAATTGGTTTTACATAAACACGTTTAAAAATTGCGGTTTTTATCAAACGCAATCAAAGGTTTGAACGGTTTTTTTTCAATTACGACTTGTATATAATTATATACTCTTGTTTAACAATTCAAATCAATCTTTTTTTCATAAATTTAAAAAGATGTGATATAATTGTCAATGAATTTGATACATAAAAACAGAGACATATAAATAAATGATTACTTTTTGTGTATATTATTAATTGGGTTTGTATTGATTTTTTTTTATGATTGTCGGTAATTTGTTTTCTAAGATTTTTTTTTTAAAATTTACATTATGAGCTTGCATTGCGTTTTTTTTTATGATTGTAGGTTAATTTATGGTTTCTCTTTTTCACGGATTGTGTATTTAGGACTTACATTTAATGATCATTTAATAGAAATGGCAATATAAGTCTCACTTTTGAACTCGAATGTAAAGAGATTAAACCATATTTTAACTGTAAGGAACTGCTAAATATACGATAAAAACTCACAGCAGCAGGTATTGCTGCCTTTTCATGTTACAATTTTTGTAAGAAGAAACATTCTACTATGTTATACTTCTGTTAACATGACAAGTTGACTTCAAAGCATACACCAGTTTAAATGCCATATTGATATCTAAATGTTTCGAAATGTACATGTTTCCC
Organism: Mytilus trossulus; assembly: GCF_036588685.1. NCBI lineage: Eukaryota > Metazoa > Mollusca > Bivalvia > Mytilida > Mytilidae > Mytilus > Mytilus trossulus. The sequence goes on along the minus strand of NC_086379.1, from coordinate 55,678,638 downwards.
ATCTTTTTTATTTTACTTTTGGACTAGTTAAAATATCCTTTTAGATTTGAAACAGACATGCACATGTGTAAATAGTTTTACAACTATTTGACTTAGTTTGTTAGTTAATATCTTTTTCTTTTACTTTATACAAACTGCACGAAACGTCTAGTGGCAAATATTTCATATTTTTTACATATTAATGTGCGAGTGTATGACATTTCTTTTCTGTACAGTATATGCAATATAATATTTAACTTTCCACAAGAAACCAAATGACACAGAAATTAACAACTTTAGGTAACCATAAGGCTCTTAGCAAGGAGTCAAATTCATACTGCACTGTCAACTATACAAGATCTGTTTATGAAAAAGGTTTACATGTAACAATTCAAACAAGAAAACTAATGGCCCGATTTATGTACAAAATAATAACAAAACAAAACAAATATAATAAACAGCAACAGACCACAAGTGAATTACAGGCTTCTACTTTGGAAGGGCACATACATAATAAAGCCATGATACTAAATTTCACCATTATCACAAGCCGTACAATTTTATTTTCTTGGTTTTTTGTTGTTGTTATGTTTGTTTCCAATAGTAAGCATATCTATAAAACCTATAAACCGATGAATTTGATGTGGCTATTTGATAAACCAAATTACATCTGTAAAAAAACACCAACATACATCCCAGTATTCTGAAATGAAAAGGACCAGTCAGACTGAGAATCCGAACATTTATTTATGTACACAATATATCTAGACTATCACTATATATGATTCCATCCTTTTTCAATAATTAAACCAATATACAAGAGAACAAAAATCATTCCAGATATAAATAATATTTTTATTATCAAACATTCATTTATAATGTAACTGTGAGTGATAACTGAGAGTTTTATGCTCATTTCCCTGCAATTAAAATGGTATAGTTCAACTATACAAATTTCGGTATCTGTACAGCTAAGGATATATATATCATTGGATGCTGACTTGTAATAAATTGCGTAGAGTCTAACGTTCATATTTTTTCATTCTCAAATGGCTGTTCGTTTGCTGCAAAAGTGTGGTCTGAGTGCTACTGATCGAAATAGAATTTCATACTACATTACAACTCGACCAAAGATGTGTCATAGTTGGATGATCATTTTTAACTTCAATGTGGATTGAACAGCAACATATGTCTCTTCCATAATGGTACCAATAGCAACATATGTCTCCTCCATAATGGTACCAACAGCAACGTATGTCTCCTCCATAATGGTACCAACAGCAACGTATGTCTCCTCCATAATGGTACCAACAGCAACATATGTCTCCTCCATAATGGTACCAACAGCAACATATGTCTCCTCCATAATGGTACCAACAGCAACATATGTCTCCTCCATAATGGTACCAACAGCAACATATGTCTTCTCCATTATGGTACCAACAGCAACATATGTCTCCTCCATCATGGTACCAACAGCAACGTTTGTCTCCTCCATAATGGTACCAACGGCAACATATGTCTCCCCCATAATGGTACCAACAGCAACATATGTCTCCTCAGTAATGGTACCAACAGCAACATATGTCTCATCCATAATGGTACCATCAGCAACATATGTCTCCTCCATAATGGTACCTACAGCAACGTATTTCTCCTCCATTATGGTACCAACAGCAACATATGTCTCCCCCATAATGGTACTAACAGCAACGTATGTCTCCTCCATAGTGGTACCAACAGCAACATATGTCTCCCCCATAATGGTACCAACAGCAACATATGTCTCCTCCCTAATGGTACCAACAGCAACATATGTCTCCCCCATAATGGTACCAACAGCAACATATGTCTTCTCCATTATGGTACCAACAGCAACATATGTCTCCTCCATCATGGTACCAACAGCAACGTATGTCTCCTCCATAATGGTACCAACAGCAACATATGTCTCCCCCATAATGGTACCAACAGCAACATATGTCTCCTCCATAATGGTACCAACAGCAACATATGTCTCCTCCATAATGGTACCATCAGCAACATATGTCTCCTCCATAATGGTACCAACAGCAACGTATTTCTCATCCATTATGGTACCAACAGCAACATATGTCTCCCCCATAATGGTACTAACAGCAACGTATGTCTCCTCCATTATGGTACCAACAGCAACATATGTCTCCTCCATAGTGGTACCAACAGCAACATATGTCTCCTCCATTATGGTACCAACAGCAACATATGTCTCCTCCATTATGGTAACAACAGCAACATATGTCTCCTCCATAATGGTACCAACAGCTGTCCATGGCCGTGGATTACAAAATATGTCTCCTCCATAATGGTACCAACAGCAACATATGTCTCCTCCATTATGGTTCCAACAGCAACATATGTCTCTTCCATAATGGTACCAACAGCAATGTATGTCTCCTCCATAATGGTACCAACAGCAACATATGTCTCCTCCATAATGGTACCAACAGCAACATATGTCTCCTCCATAATGGTACCAACAGCAACATATGTCCCCCTCATAATGGTACCAACAGCAACATATGTCTTCTCCATTATGGTACCAACAGCAACATATGTATCCTCCATAATGGTACCAACAGCAACATATGTTTCCCCCATCATGGTACCAACAGCAACATATGTCTTCTCCATTATGGTACCAACAGCAACATATGTCTCCTCCATCATGGTACCAACAGCAACGTATGTCTCCTCCATAATGGTACCAACAGCAACATATGTCTCCCCCATAATGGTACCAACAGCAACATATGTCTCCTCCATAATGGTACCAACAGCAACATATGTCTCCTCCATAATGGTACCATCAGCAACATATGTCTCCTCCATAATGGTACCAACAGCAACGTATTTCTCCTCCATTATGGTACCAACAGCAACATATGTCTCCCCCATAATGGTACTAACAGCAACGTATGTCTCATCCATAATGGTACCAACAGCAACATATGTCTCCTTAATAATGGTACCAACAGCAACATATTTCTCCTCCATAATGGTACCAACAGCAACATATGTCTCCCCCATAATGGTACCAACAGCAACATATGTCTTCTCCATTATGGTACCAACAGCAACATATGTCTCCCCCATAATGGTACCAACAGCAACATATGTCTCCTCCATAATGGTACCATCAGCAACATATGTCTCCTCCATAATGGTACCAACAGCAACGTATTTCTCCTCCATTATGGTACCAACAGCAACATATGTCTCCTCCATTATGGTACCAACAGCAACATATGTCTCCTCCATAATGGTACCAACAGCAACATATGGCTCCTCCATAATGGTACCAACATCAACATATGTCTCCCTAATAATGGTACCAACAGCAACATATGTCTCCTCCATAATGGTACCAACAGCAACATATGTTTCCCCCATGATGGTACCAACAGCAACATATGTCTTCTCCATTATGGTACCAACAGCAACATATGTCTCCTGCATCATGGTACCAACAGCAACGTATGTCTCCTCCATAATGGTACCAACAGCAACATATGTCTCCTCCATAATGGTACCAACAGCTGTCGATGGCCGTGGATTACAAAATATGTCTCCTCCATAATGGTACCAACAGCAACATATGTCTCCTCCATTATGGTTCCAACAGCAACATATGTCTCTTCCATAATGGTACCAACAGCAATGTATGTCTCCTCCATAATGGTACCAACAGCAACATATGTCTCCTCCATAATGGTACCAACAGCAACATATGTCTCCTCCATAATGGTACCAACAGCAACATATGTCTCCCCCATAATGGTACCAACAGCAACATATGTCTTCTCCATTATGGTACCAACAGCAACATATGTCTCCTCCATCATGGTACCAACAGCAACGTATGTCACTCCATAATGGATCCAACAGCAACATATGTCTCCCCCATAATGGTACCAACAGCAACATATGTCTCCTCCATAATGGTACCAACAGCAACATATGTCTCCTCCATAATGGTACCATCAGCAACATATGTCTCCTCCATAATGGTACCAACAGCAACGTATTTCTCCTCCATTATGGTACCAACAGCAACATATGTCTCCCCCATAATGGTACTAACAGCAACGTATGTCTCATCCATAATGGTACCAACAGCAACATATGTCTCCTTAATAATGGTACCAACAGCAACATATGTCTCCTCCATAATGGTACCAACAGCAACATATGTCTCCCCATAATGGTACCAACAGCAACATATGTCTTCTCCATTATGGTACCAACAGCAACATATGTCTCCTCCATCAAGGTACCAACAACAACGTATGTCTCCTCCATTATGGTACCAACAGCAACATATGTCTCCCCCATTATGGTACTGACAGCAACGTATGTCTCATCCATAATGGTACCAACATCAACATATGTCTCCCTAATAATGGTACCAACAGCAACATATGTCTCCTCCATAATGGTACCAACAGCAACATATGTTTCCCCCATGATGGTACCAACAGCAACATATGTCTTCTCCATTATGGTACCAACAGCAACATATGTCTCCTCCATCATGGTACCAACAGCAACGTATGTCTCCTCCATAATGGTACCAACAGCAACATATGTCTCCCCCATAATGGTACCAACAGCAACATATGTCTCCTCCATAATGGTACCATCAGCAACATATGTCTCCTCCATAATGGTACCAACAGCAACGTATTTCTCCTCCATTATGGTACCAACAGCAACATATGTCTCCTCCATTATGGTACCAACAGCAACATATGTCTCCTCCATAATGGTACCAACAGCAACATATGTCTCCTCCATTATGGTACCAACAGCAACATATGTTTCCTCAATAATGGTACCAACAGCAACATATGTCTCCTCCATAATGGTACCAACAGCAACATATGTCTCCTCCATAATGGTACCAACAGCAACATATATCTCCTCCATAATGGTACCAACAGCAACATATGTCTCCTCCATAATGGTACCAACAGCAACATATGTCTCCCCCATAATGGTACCAACAACTGTCCATGGCCGTGGATTACAACATATGTCTCCCATATATCTCCTCCATAATGGTACCGACAGCTGTACATGGCCTTGGATTACAACATATGTTTCCTCCATAATGGTACCGACAGCTGTCCATGGCCGTGGATTACAACATATGTCTCCTCCATAATGGTACCAACAACTGTCCATGGCCGTGGATTACAACATATGTCTCCTCCATAATGGTACCGACAGCTGTCCATGGCCGTGGATTATAACATATGTTCCTCCATAATGGTACCGACAGCTGTCCATGGCCGTGGACAGCAACAAATGTCTCCTCCATAATGGTACCAACAGCTGTCCATGGCCGTGGATTACAACATATGTCTCCTCCATACTGGTACCGACAGCTGTCCACGGTCGTGGATTATAACATATGTCTCCTCCATAATGGTACCAACAGCTGTCCATGGCCGTGGATTACAACATATGTCTCCTCCATAATGGTACCGACAGCTGTCCATGGTCGTGGATTACTTTTAACTCCTTTTGTTAAGTTACTTCATCTTCTCCTCTTTGGCATTAAAAATTATGAAAAAAATCTTTTAGAGTTGAAAAGAAATTTGAAGCCTATTATACAGCATCTATTTGTCTTACTTTTACACGTTACTTCCTACATGTATGTCATTCTGTAGGTTTTTATTATTCTCAATCTATTTTTTTTAATTTTTTTGTCATGTATAGCTTGCTATTAAGGGCATACGATACAGTTACATGGAAGGTAATGACGTTGCTAACGTAATTTGTTATTTTTGCGACGTCAAACTGTGACATATCGGGAAAAGATGCATTTTTCGACTGATTTTTATCATTCAAACTGATTTAATTTGAAAACGAGTTCATGGACCCCTTTTTTTTAAAGCGGCATTTGGTTTCATTTAGCAGGGAGATTATGTGATCAAAATTTTATAAAACTGTAAATAGAGGATTTTTTTTTAATTGTGATAAACATGCAGTGAAAAATTACGTTTTTTCCTCAATTCATGAACATTTGATAAATATGAGTTATTTCTGAATAAAAAATTGCATATTTTTTAAGATATTTATAAAATACAGAAATTAACGATTATTTAACAAAAAACAATTTGTTTTTATCTTTTATAACAAAAAAGTTGTGTCTTTTTTTCGAAAAAGAAATTACGGCCACAAATCTGAATTTCGAGCAAATATACAAAATTTCGACCTCATTTTACTCGAAAAGTAGCACATGAAGGTATATTTTTTATTACATATTTGATTTAATCGGGTAAAAAATAGCCTATATGCAAATTTTCATGAACTTGTAAATACAGGATCAAAACTGTATCGTATGCCCTTAAGTACAAATATTTCACATATTTGTCATACAGTGAACATACAATGTAAGTTGCTGACATCAACTTTATTTAGTCTCTGCTTCTATATATTTTGTAGATCTCACGAGGGTCTTGAAGGGGTTTACAATTGTTTGTAACATGAATGGTAAATTTTCCTTTGATCTTCTGGTGAGTTAATTCGTTTTTTTTTAGCAGAGTGCGTTAACTGAATGATTGTTTAGTTATTTCACTCTCAATCCCGCCATAGAGAACTTCTCATTTGAAAAGCAAAGAATGGGAGGAGCCTAAACCAGTGCATAAACTTTCATCTCAAAAGTTGTTTATGCGCAGTCTAGCTCCGCCTCCTTGGAGAAGTAATTAGGGAGCAACCATTTGAACTTCAAGGGAACTGTGTTTTTTGGGGGTCTCAGTCGGAAATTTGTTTTCGCACAAAGCGCGATCAATCTTATTTAGTTTTTCAACGCTATCAATATACGGTATGGGAAAAAATATGAATTCAGATTTTATTTTTATCATCTGCTTGACCTGAATAAAAAAAAATCATCATCAAATTGGGGATCAGAATATGTGTTTAGAAGAATAGAAAAACATACCCCCCACATAAAGTTCTATTTTCGTGTATTGAACAAGCTTCAAACATTTGTCCTTGGACCTTACATGAATTCAAAACGCAATCAATTAACCGCAGTTTTGGGGAATGAAAAATCATTTTGATTTACCTTCATAATTGGTATTAGGGATATGTTTAGTTTAAACATATTTATTTAGAGTGGATTGGGAAACAAGTTTTGCAACTTATATTAATCCCTTTCCACTTTGCGGGTGCGAGTGCTGCCTTGTAGCGGCATTAGCCTACTCTTTTTCGAAATTTACAAGGGTGTCTTTAACGTGCAAGAGATATGGCTCTCTCTTAACACGGGTCAGCCATTTATCGTCCCCTTCCGACGGACTATCATCGTTTCCTTAAGACTATACTCGCAAATGGTGTCAAGAGAGAGCCGAAAATTGAGTTCTTGAAATTTTCATCCCAACGGGAATCGAACCAGGAACCTTTGTGTAAGCAGTCCGATGCACTAACCACTACACCACGGCTCCCTGTTTCCTTTTATCACAACGGCCTTTGAAACTACAAGCCTTTTTGACGTTACGCGCGATGTTCGTACATGTAAGCGTAACACAACGTAGCGAATAGAATATTTCGTAACGTTCAAACCAAAACTTTGACTGAAACGTTGGTTTTTTAAAAGCTTTTGCGACATTCTTGTTAGACTCCGCAAAATCGACGGTGCGTTTTAACTACTTATCGAAAATTGATGTACCTTAGATTTTTACAGAAAAATAACATTTAAAAAAATCGTTATATTCTACCATTATAAGAGCTCTGATAAGCAAACAATTGACGTAAATTTGAGTTGAGTTCGTTTTTACGTCAAAAAATGGCGGTGCGACAACCTTGTAAGCCTTTGAAAAATCGCTCATAAATAACCATATTTCATTTTCAGGATGTCTGTCTTTAAATTCATAAAATTAAGCAAATTAACATTGATGTAGTGAATACAAATACTAACCTTTTTCCATTTCAGATAAAAAAAAATGATTCTCAAATCTGGAATACCAATTTTTGTCCCGTGGGACAGATTTCCGCTTGTAGTATGGGACACTTTATTTGTTCTATGACGTCATCATAACGTCATACAAAATGCATAAAAAACTGAAGGAACCTTTTGTTAAATAATGAAAAAAAAAACGTTTTTCAAAATATTAAATAGTTTAGACGAAAATCACAGTTTATTGGTTACAATAAATGAAATATGTTACGCGAGACAGCATAAAACATAGTTTCAACAATTATTTATCTTTTTTATTTAAAAAAAAACATTTTTTAAAATGCGTACAATAGCAATGAATATGATATCACAAAATTAAAATATTTTGGACTTGGATCTTGCCAACTACACCGATTTTCCAATGAGGTACATGTACGAACATCGCGCGTAATGTCATTATATGTTTTATTGGCAAATAATCATAGAATAAATTTTTGCATTACCCCATACCTCCTTTTTTTCTCCCAACCACACCCCCTTTTTCAAGAATTTGTCGGAAGAACAAATAAATGACTATCGCGTTTGAATCAAACGGCAACAATTCTTTGAATTTTAAACGTACCTTTATCGGACAAACAAATCCAACTGACTTCACAGGCGTATAAAAATTACCACTATTTGGCCCAAAATCATGTTAATTCCCAGTCACCATCACATGTACACGAAACAGGGCATGGGAGACTTGATTTTCCACATTAACAATATCCGCGGCATACTGTCTTACATCCACAATGTGCAAGCTTCTGACAAAATGCCAAAATGACTCTTCTGACAGAGAGAGTTTTTAAAATTGATCTCCTTTGTCCCTTCGTCATCCATTAACGCCTGGGAGAGCTAATTTCAAGCTCGTCCCCTAAACACGTGTCTTAGTATATTGTACGTTTTGTATGCTGGAAAAGACTAAACTAGGTTGAGGGAATAGCCTCTATTAGCCTTCCCTTTTGCGTAAATATTTATTTCTTGCTTTGTTAACCATGCTCACCCCATCTGATAAGTTTGTCACCGCGATCTTACAGTAAATTATTTGACTTTTTTATTCATTTTCTTTATGAATAAAACTATTTCTTCATATCAGTTATAATCTCTGACCTTTTTTTCTAGTGATTCTACATAATCCCTGAAAATTTCAGGGGTTCTACATAATCACTGATTATACAAATTCATTGTAACATATAGAGTGGGGTGCCCATTTTCGCCATATCTTTCCATGTTTTCTACAGTTTATGGTCAGGTCTAAATGTTTTTGAAGTATACTGATATTTCTATATGAAGATAACTTCAAATGCAAAATATTCTTAAGCTTGAAAACGTGTTTGTTTGAAAAATATCATCTGAAAAGTTAGATTAAAGGGTGCTTGAAATTTCCGGATATTTTGTCAATGGGGGACATATATTCGCCGTTTTTACACATCTATTTAAAACCAAATAACCGCAGCTTTTAACAATTATTATCAAATCAATTGCATTATAGATGAATAGCAGACTTTTCAAAGGTGTAAAGAATTCAAAATTAGGGCATTCAGTCAAATATTTACTTAGAAATACTTCTTTGAAATCATATTTTTATTCAGGAAATTGTTCGAAAATCGATGTCCGTTTTTCGGTCATTTTCGGTAGGAGCCGCAATTTTGTTTCAGTTTAAAAAAAATATCATATTTGTTATAAAAATATAATTTACCAGTACATTTCTTCCATTTCAGCCATCCTTTGAAATTTTTACACCTCAAAATCCTAAAACGGCGAAATTGTGCACCCCACTCTATATGAAAAAGTATACAATTCGGTATGCAATAAATTTTCTAAAAAAGATTGCACTTTACAGTGACTTGCACACACACAGACAGATGTGCAGTTCTATGTTTTTGCCAACTACATAACAACATGTCAACTTTGTAGCATTATTTACTTTTAAATATTATAATGTAAACTGTTTCAAAGTGGAAGCTTGTGCATGTTTTATGATATATGTGGGTGTGCCTCGTTTCAAACCTGACGTGTTGCAAAACTACTAAAATAAATCTCTACTACACTTAAGAAATTCAATCTTGAATAGTTTCCTCATAGTGACAACTCTTTTGTTTGATTTTTGGAATTTCGGGTCCTCAATGCTCTTCAACTTTGTACTTGTTTGGATTTACAACTTTTTTTTTATCTGAGCGTCACTGATGAGTCTTATGTAGACGAAACGCGCGTCTGGCGTATTAAATTATAATCCTGGTACCTTTGATAACTATTTACAAATAATTTACTATAATCTCGAGCAATGGAAAATGGTTCAAATTTGGTTGTCTCCCGTTTACCTTAAAATGCGTTTCAACAGTCACTTGACTATTGATCTGACAAACGGAAGACTCGCTCTTTTTCAATCCTGGTATCAATGATGAGTTTATTGGACACCAAACACTACTTATGATTGTAGAAAAAACAGTCATAAAAGGTAAACTATAGTACTCTCATTCTTAAATTTCAATACTTAATTAAATACGTCGCAATGCTACCAATTGTTGTCGCTCATGTACGTACTACGTGCTGTTTCCGTCTTTCACTATTTAGTAGTTACCACTCTTGTTATTGGAGGGTTTCTTTGATTTTTCTTAATATGATAAACAATGCACACTATATTGTTTGATAAAAAAGTAGTAATATTAGTGTACGCAGTTACCTCGACATGTATATTTAATATCAAATGAATAAATATAAATCTTTTTCATTAATAATTTGAAGACGTAAGTCAGGACTTTGTGTATTGTATCTCGATAAACATTGTCTGAAAAATGTAAAACTTGTACCATAAAGCTTGTCCCATCCTTTCACTATATGATGAACAGTATCTCCGTTACTGCTCACGTGATCTACATCAGCATTGCCGTCATAATTCCACGTGGTCATTATTGTTGCAAACGGATACTTAAGAGGGTTCCTCGTATTAACAATATCTTTAAAAATGGCTTTGGTGTCTTTCCAAGTAGATTTAATCAAAATATTAGTTGTTCCATGATCCTTAAAAGTTACGAATAATTGTAAAGCTGCCGGTGTAATATCTATTCTTAATATCGGAGCGGAGGGTAGATTATTTTTAGATGGATCATTTTGACCAAAAACAATTGATGTACCAAATGGAATTTCAGTAAGTCCATGTGGTGCAATGGGTAAAATGTTCATTTCACCTGTTCTCGACAACTTTACAATAGGACTATAAACGTCAGCCCATGGAAGTCGATGTGAAATTACTATTTCAGACACATGATTGAATATGGTATCCGTATCAACATTTCTAACAGACATTGGATCTTGCACAGAGTGTTCCTTGTTAAACTGATCATAGAAAACTTCAATTTTTGTATCATAGCTGGAAAACAAATTCTCACTAATAATTGACTGTGATGCATGGTGCTCTAATTTTATAAAATCTACTGTGAGTGATCTCATTTGGGCCGGATCAGCTAGAATATGTAACAAAATCTCCTTTTCCTTTAGAAGACTGTTCTTCGGTATTAGCCACGCATGTTTTGTTTTCATTGAGCTAAAGTATGCATTTTTAAGTGTAATCCATGATCCCTCATCTTTATACGTGCAAGTTACAAGAAAAATGTCTACAACGTGTAGAAATTGCAGCACAAGTCTTGTATCTGTGTCATCGACATGTAAGTTATTAAACTTAATTTTCATATATAAAGATTTTGACGTATTTGACCTACCATGTTCCATAGTAACACTGGGATATAATTCAGAGCGAACGGTATCATATTGTGACTCGAGCTGTACTCTCGAAAATTCCCATAATGTTTTATTGTTTCTTTCACAAAGTCCATGTTCATCATGAAAATTATTTTCAAAGGACCTGTATTTTGGATGCATCACAGTTACAAGGAACATTTTAACATTTTCATGGTAGATCGGCAGGAGTAAATTGTTATTGCTTGGACATACTGGCTGTGATGTTTTCCTGGTCAAAACAGCAGAAGACATGTCATCTCGTGCCCGGCCATTCGAATAAGTTATGTCTTTGTCACAGAAAAGTGAACACTTGAATATTTCATCGCTAATGTGTGAATCTAATGTTTTGATTTCAAGTTGATCAAGTTCTACTCCATAAAAATCAGTCTTATTTACACTTATTGAAATAAAATGTCTTCCAGACGACAGATTTAAATATGGACCAATCGGTCCACTTTGAAGAAAGTTATTCCATCCTTTACCGTAATTGCTGTCGTCTGGTGACGTTAAAACACCCAATCGTATTCCATCTATCCCAAATTCAATAGTATCTCTTCCTCCATCGTTAGAAAATCTAACGTTATTCAAATTTACACTCGTTTCAGCACGGAGACAAAAATATATTTTAAATGAATCGCCCGTTTTGAAATTTATCGATCCATATCCAGTTGAAGAATCTCTATTGATTGTAAATTTATCCATGACGTAATTTTCAACTTCGAGGGGAAATAAAGATTCCCCATACAACAGTAAAGAATGTTGAAGAAACACCAGAGCACGTGCTAAGGTAATATACATATCCAAAAAATAATCAGGAATTATAAAGAACTAATATGTTGCATCCTGTGTGATCAAACAAAACGTTGATTATACTATAAGTTTCTCAAAGATGATTCATAGTTTTGAAAAAAAAAATACACATCGATTACTTTCTTATAACATGTCAAGAAGTCAAACTGATACCAGCAGACAGTAAACTATCTTACCACATTTAACATTCAAAGGTGCACACAATACAAGCATACCTCTCAAATAGGTGTAGTGATGATTGATATTAGAACAAAAATGTCAAACACATTCGTTTTTTAAATACAAATACAATTACTTGTACATAATTAACTATTTTGTGCATGATATGGGTTGTAAAGAAGACCGATTGACAAATTATCGTTAGTACATTACACCTGAACAATAAGTCGTACAAGAACAAATACTTACTAATCACTTATACGATCATTAATTACATTGAAAGGTAAATACATATCTTTTTTAGTGTTATGATATTGTAGTAATAGAAAAACATTTCATGTTGATAATACTAATAATAATAATAATAATAATAATAATAATAATAATAATAATAATAATAATAATAATAATTAAAATAAAATTGATAATAATAATATTCATTGACGGTCATATTTTGAAAATGTACACTCCATACAATGTTAAAATCAATCAAAACACGTATGTCTTTAACCCCAGACACCATTGATGACTATTATGTAGACAGTCGCGCGTCAATCATAATACATTAGTCACCAAGTATCTTTGATGATTTTATTTTATATCAAATTTGTCACTTGAACATTCTGTTTGTAAGTTTTAACAAAGAAGTTGCACTCAGTATATATACTGAATTAGATCAAGTGATTTTTTTTACTCATTTGATATATTCAGCAATGATATATTATATATAAATCAGATAAGCTGAATTATTTTTGAAGATTGTAACCCGCCGTTGTCTTATTCATCAACGAACATTTTATGTGTTCGACATTTAATGATAATGATATCGCTCAAACCGTTACTTGAGGTCTTGATTTGCAACGGCATTATATTTTTGCTCAACTATGAATGCATCATTGTTACTTTTAGACGAAAATTGAAACAATAAGGTCGGTAACTTTACTTTTGGCTGTGTATGAAAAAAGTGTGCTATTAAATGCTATGAATAAATCAGTCATATTACAGATAAATCAGTCCTAATACGGATAAATCAGTCCTAATACAGATAAATCAGTATGTGCAATACTGAAAACGTTCCACTGTCGATATAGGTCAAAAGTAAATATTGCTTTTCGAACAGGGCCAATACGGAAAAAAGCCGTATTGGCCCATGATTGTTTTTAATTTTCTAACAATCGTTCACTTCCGGTTTCTATTTTCTTACACCATAACTAATTTTGGTGGTATCGGTATGCATAAAAGCATTTGTATTATATTTTTTAAATTGAAATCATAAAATAAACAGGTTAAATGATGTGAAATGTTTTGTAACGTCTTAAAATCCTTCACTGATTTCAACTCTCAGTCACAAAGGATGTTAAGTTCTTCTGTTATAACATTGGAAATGGATAATGTATGCTTTCTACTTAGATACTATCCCTACTCACATTTTCATTAGAATATAGGAGATGAAAACAGTTATAAAAATGTTTAATATTAATAATATCTGAAAATGAAATAAAACAACTTCGTGAGATAGATCATCAAAGGTGTTGATATTATTATTTAAAAATTGTGAATAATGTGATAAAAGGTATTTTAGTAGATCTTAAGAATTTTTAGGAATCGATACCTGAACTACACGACTGTAAAAATTTCAATGGATCAATTCATAAATAAAGGCAACAGTAGTATACTGCTGTTCAATACTCGTAAATCTATGAACAAAAACAAAATTGGGATAACAAACTAAAACTGAGGAAAACGCATTAAATATAACAGGAGAACAACGACACATCATTAAAATGTAACACACACAGACACGGACTAAGCATTAGACAAATCCGATGAGAATAACAAATGTAACATCAAAACCAAATACATGAATTTGGGATAGAAAAAGTACCATGACACGTCTTATAGTAATGTGAATTCACACTCAAATATCAGAGAAAACAAACGACACAACGGAAACACAACGTTAAAATGTTACACCCACAGAAACAGAACTATGATATAACAATGACCATTTTTCTGACTTGGAACAGGACATTTTTAAAGATAAAAATGATGGGTTGACCCTGGTTTTGTGACATGTCAAACCTCGCACTTAATGTCAATGTTAAATAGAACATTGAAATGACAACATAATATCACAGGACTTCAATAAAAATAAATAGGAGAACGTATTAGACAAAGAAACACATGATTAATGGATAACAAAAGGCATCAGGTTTAACATTCAATACGCCCAAAACGCGCCTCGTCCACACAAGACTCACAAGTGACGCCCCGATATAAAAGATCGAAAGTTTAAAAAAAGTACAAAGTTGTACAGCACTGAAGATCAAAAGTTGAAAAAAGGTTGGTGTCAAACACGGCTATGTTTTTATGCTTGGGATAAGAACATCCTTATAATTTAGAACAATTTATGTCATTGCAAACAGTAAATTTTATGAAATGAATATTAAAGATATACATAATGAAACTGAAATATTAACTGATTACAGAAAATAAACCCGAATACATAATGTAAAGACCAACACAGAAAAATAGACACACCCGACTTAGTCCAAGCCTCAACGCAAAAAAAATCATGAAAATGACTTCACAAACAAAGTGGTGAAACGACACAAAAATTACGCCACATTTGAATTTCTGAAAAAGCACAAAAATTACGTCACATTTGAAAAACTATATCTCAAAAGTAAGATAGAATTGGGATTGATTTAAGATTGTAATAATATTAAATATAACACTTTTATTAAATGATTGTAAGAAAATTAAAAACCGTTAAATTAAGAACAGTCTGTTCGTCCGTCCATCAATCTATCAGTCCCACTTGATCAGTCCGTCACTTTTGTTCTTGTCATCGCAACTCCTCTGAAACCACACAACAGAATTTCACGAAACATTGTAGATAATAAAGACATACTATGTAGATGTGCATATCGACAGAAATTTATGATTACGGTATTTTCTAGGAGTGATGCCCGTTTGAAATGATTTGCTTCAAAATACTATTGCAACAGTTTTACATCGCAATTCATCTGAAACTACTCAACAGAAGTTCATGAAACTTTGTAGATAATAAGGACATACTATATATGTAGATGTGCAAATTGACAGGAAATTAATTTTTCATTTTTTTCCTTACAGTTATTTCATTTGTCCAGTGACAATGTGGGGACGTTGGAAATGTGAACGCTATCACTAAGGTTCTATAATTTAAATTGATTTTACAACTATTCTGAGCACCAATAATGATATGAGACAATATGATACGAAACGCTATGCTTATATTACTAAGCTTCTATATTTGATACGATTCAACCATTATCGGGGCGCCCCCATGTCGTTTAAGGCGGACGTTTTGTATCCAATGGTTTCCTTAGCCCAGGAGTCAGTACTCTTATGTTAACATGAAATATGATTGATATGTTAATTTTGCTTGACTGTTAATAAAATGTTCAATCATTTGAAAACACTTATTTAATTTTACAACCTAAGGTATACGGTTTCAGTTTGTAACACACATTTATTTTTCTCTCAATCGATTTCTGACTTTCAAACAGTGGTATACTACTGCTGCCTTTATAGATTGACCTTGCTTTGTTTGGTATTAAAAAAAATATATTATATTTCATGCTCTTCACTTTCGTCTTCGAGTAAAAAAAACCCTAACTAACTTGAACGTCAATAATAACTTTTTTTTTATTGTTCTTGGTCTGTTGTATCGTGTATTTGTTCGTAAAGAAGTCTGCTATAGCATTTGATTTATGGTATGTTTATTGTACATATGCTGCTTAACTTTTCTATAAAAGGTATGGTAAATACAATTGTGTTTCTACTTTATTTAGCACTATTAAACATATACATATCGCGGTAATGGCTACCTTATGTTAATTGATGTAGGGCACAAACGCACCGTGTGTTTATTTCATAATTTAGGCTGCATTTCTTTCTAACCAAAATGTTTTAAACGTTGTGTGGCGTGTCGGTTGTTTTTTAAACTCTACGAAAGTAGAAACAAATACAACGTTTAATAAGGCCGCATTTCTTTCTAAACAAAATTTAGTAAACGTTGTGTCGCGTTTGTTATTGTTTTCCCAACGCTACAAAAGTAGAAACAAATACTGTACATCTTTTAAAAAGTCTTTACTGACCCTGTTTGAACTTTCAATAATGCATGGACATGTTATTGGTAAACACACTTTTTACAAACGTAGAACCTAATACTTTGTTGAATCAGGTTGAAGTAAGAAACAAATGTAGCATTTGTACTAATAAACAACAAACGACAAACTGCAGACGCACTTTTATCGTTTGCATAGTTTGTCAACTTTTATGTAAAACTTTGCGAACATATGTTTGAAACAAATGATCAAAACATGCGTGCGCTTAGCCGTTTGTATCGTTTGTGGAAGAGAGAAATGCATTCTAAGTCTTTACTGACCCTATTTGAACTTTCAATTATGCATGCACATATTGTTGGTAAACAGATCATTTACAAGCGTAGAAACAAACATATATCGTTTAATCAAGTTCGAGTTAGAAACCAATTTACTAAGAAACGATGAACAACAAACTGTAGACACATCTTTAGCGATTGCATAAAATTGAGAATGGAAATGGGTAATGTGTCAAAGACACAAAAATCCGACCATAGAAAAAACAACAGCAGAAGATCACCAACAGGTCTTCAATGTAGCGAGAAATTCCCGCACCCGGAGGCGTCCTTCAGCTGGCCCCTAAACAAATATATACTAATTCAGTGATAATGAACGCCATACTAATTGTCAAATTGTACACAAGAAACTAAAATTAAAATAATACAAGACTAACAAAGGCCAGAGGCTCCTGACTTGGGACAGGCGCAAAAATGCGGCAGAGTAGTTTGTCAAAGTTTATGTAAACTTTGCAAAACGTATGTTAGAAACAAATGATCAAAACATATGCGCGCTCAGTCGTTTGCATCGTTTGTGTTAGAAAGAAATGCACCCTAACATATAATTGAAATCTAAAGAAAAAGCTGCAGTACTGATGATAAAAAAACTCAGGTTTATCAAAGCACAATATTTATTATATACTATTGTTTGTAAAAATGAAATTCATCCATAATTGTATTGAGTATCCCTAATCATTTTAAACGTAACTACTTATGGTTGCATCAAAAACAGTTAACCAAACCTTTCTCATACAAGTGCGATGTTTAGCTAGCTATAAACCCCAGTTCAATCCACATTTTTTACTTAAGAAAATGCCTGTACAAAGCCAGGAATATGAAAGTTGTTATCCATTCGTGTGATGTTATTTTACCATTTGGTTAGGGACTTGTCTTTTTGAATTTTTCTCGAAGTTCAGTATTTTTGTGATTTTATTTTTTGAAAGAGTAGTTATACTGGTAGACTACATCATAATTAGAACACATTTGAATCTCCCCCTTTTTTGGTTACATTGATAAAATAAATGCTGAAGAGTTTCAATATTATTGATTTCATCACATAAGTGACATTTTCCATTTGACATATGCATTATTTGCAGTATGTTTTCTGTATATAAAATCCTATGTATACATTTCCATTTCAATTCTCTAACTTTTCTATCAATATCCATTTTACTAAGATTTCGCCAATTTGTTCCCCAATTTATATACTCGCCATAAAAGTTTCACATTTTGTTTGACACTTAGGGGTCTCAGTTATGTTAATGTTTTATTGAAGATGTTTTAATGTCAATCCTTCATTTTAATGATTTCATTATCTGGATTTGGAAAGTAAAGAATTTCAGAAATTTTGATTTTGTGGCTTTTTAACGCAGGTTGATCATCGTTATTTTTTAAAATCTGCACGAATGTTTGTGGATGAGTGAATAAAGTTGATATATTCGAATGATACATATTGATTAAGTGCATGATAGTTTTATATATATATTATAAATATAATAGAAATATTGGATCAAATTACATATAAATATATTAGTGGCAATCCTCAAAAACACTGTCCACTACGATAGATTCAGGCCTTATGCATTACATCCTTCTTACAAACCAATCCAGACAAAAATACAGAACTGACGAAAATTCGTAAGTTTATTAAGTTATATAATAAATGTCTTTGTAAATATTATTAATTTATATGCATATAATTCGTATCGACATATTTCTTATTCTTAAAAGAGGGACGACAGATACCAGAGGGACAGTCCAGCTCATAGATTGAAAACAAACTGACAACGCAATGGCTAAAAATAAAAAGACAAGCGGACAAATAATAGTACAGACGACACACAATAGAAACCTTAAGACTTAGCAATACGAACCGCACAAAAAACTAAGGATGATCTCAGGTGCTCCGGAAGTGTAATCAGAACCTGCTCCACACATTCTCATTTTAAACAGTAGCGCAGCATCTGATTCATCGAATTGGAGAATACATATCTCTGTTGATATATTGGAAGTTCACAAAAGACCTTAATTGGTCCTAAGATTTTGATCTTTCTTTTAATCTGACCAAAATACTATGTATTTCACATACAAATTCTTGGGATAATACTATAAAGACAAAAATGCTTTTTTGGCACCTTCGTCACACATTGGCGTATAGACCGGCGTGCACCAGACGTATCGAGACAAAGTCGATATACTTTTTGCACGCCAAAGGAACACTAAGCAGTCGTTAAACGCGCATTACATAAGTACGTCGAAATGCAAATGTATACGCTTGGTGAACGCTATTACTTCAGGATTTTTTTTTATCTAGCATGCAAATTTTCATCCAGCTCAATCGTTTGTCTACCGTATAACTGTACGCTACACGCAAGTAATACATACGCTACACGCGCGTTGAAAACGCTACAGATAAGTTTGAGACACAATAAGGGCACGTTGTACTAAAGCTCTGTTCCATTAAAAAAATATTTTTGTATTTTAACGTCCATTTTGGTAAATTTTCTCATACTCTTTATTGTTTTTTGCATAATCAATATTTATCAAAATCTACTCCTACAGAGTTATGAGGAAGACATTAACAATTGACTAGTTTTACGCTCACTATGAAATTTGTGGGTGTAATTATAGACCCAGTAATAAGTCTGATACGTTAAAATTCCGTGAAAAGAGGACGGATTTGTTGTAACGACATTTGGAACACATTCGCTATCATCTTTCATGTCTTTTTAACGGATATTACATAACGGTCAACTACCTCGTGTCCGAAAAAATTCCAAAAGAATTATGTCAACTATACCACTATGAAATCTTGGTTGAATAGCTTCCTTGTGAGCAGCAATACAAGCCCTGGAATATCGAATCAACTGGAAATAAATACACCGTATGCAGGTGCTGTTAGAATTTTGCTTCATAGAATAGAAATTTCACAAGTGGGAAGCTCTTTCCTCGTATGGTTTTGTTTTAAACCGACCCTCATTGTCAATTTCTTGATGTAAGTCCAGATATGAGATGGACTTGACTCTATCTTCTATATGTTGTATCTTTCATCTTTAGTTCGATCGGACAGATGCGTTCAACCTTGTAAACAAATTTTAAGTTATTCATTTAGATAACATCACCTATATAGCGGAGAGTAAAGTTACGAGAGTTGACCTGCATTTTAGGTATTTTCGCGATTATGTTCATTTTGAAACACTCTTGCAAGTCTAACTTTTTAAAAATATCCACCGGTATTCAAAGTTATATTTCTTCTAAAAATAATTGAAGATGATAATTATCGAACTAATTCATTAAAAAATTGAAAACAACACGTTTAATAATTTCTTGCGTCCGAAGCGCTCTTCTGGATTTACCTTCAAGAGGAACGCTCGAAGCCAAAGTACCGAGTTATAAACTTTTCGATATTTTCCACTTTTACTTATTTATATAAGACTCATTAGCGTTGTCAAATTTAACGCAGGAGATTAAGACGTATAATTTATTTCAGCTTAGAGTTAGTTGATCAGAATGGCAATCGGCTTAGGTGATGCTTTGTTTATCACCTGTATAGGAATTATTCTGCTATTGGAAGTTGTCTGTAACTTCTTAGTTATTTTGGTGGTATGGAGGAACAAAAACAATGAGAAATGTTACAAATATCCTTATATGTAATTTATCTGTGAGTGATATAATCCATGCAGGGATTATCCTGCCTCAGAATCTACATGATATATCCCATGAAGAGGTCTTTCATGAGGGCACGATTAATTATGTTTTATACCCTATCAGTTAAGCCTTGTAATTTCTGTAGTAAAAAAAATCATAACAGAAATCCAGATAAATGTGTACATTATACGTGGTTTTTTTTTTGACCAAAGACTCATCAGATACACTTAAATAAAAAAAGCTTTAAAAGGAAAAAAAACGCATGAAAGATTTGTAATCATAAGAAAAGATGTCAATTATAGGTTGAGTCTCATATGTTATACGATTATTTTTACTGCATGTTTATACGGTTATTCACAATGCATGTTATTTATTTATATTATTGCATGATAAACGGTTATTTATACTGCATGTGATACGGTTATTTATACTGCAACAGTTTTATTTTAGAAGTCCTATTGCATTGACTGCATTTTTACATGTAATATATCAACACTCGACGCACAGACAATTTTCCTTTAAGTTAGAAAAGTTTACAATCAGTTCCTTAATTTCACATTTCCCTAGTCTTTAATGTTTTCAACGGTACATTATTACTAAGCATTTCGAGGAAATATATACCAAAAAATTCGCACTAAACGCATCTAGAATGGTACATTTAATTTTATTCCATACTGGAATCCTTTTATGTTCGCAGTCAGATTGGCTATAGATTGCATGGGTATGAATAACATATAGCTGAGAGGTTTATAAAGCAGATTGTTACCCCGAGGAAACAAAAATAACTGAGACGAAGCTGGGATTGACAATGTTTTTTGGCGGGTTTGAATCTGCCTTATCACCATTTCAGCTATGTGTTATATATTCTATCATACTTATATTGATACAAGAAATGGGGAATATGTAAAAAGACAACAATCAGACTAAAGAGCAGAAGCCGAAGGCCCCTTATGGGTCTATCAATATTATCTATTACTGATAAAGTTGTTTTCACATTTGTAAAGGAAGGTATTATGTTTTCAAATGAATATAAAAAAAGGATAAATATATATGGTTGATAACCCCTAAATTCTCCAAAACAAACTATGGAACATTGTTTGTTGAAAGGCAATTAACTCCAACATATCCTTTGCCATTGACAACACTAGTTTGTCCATGAATATTTTGTAGAAAGCAATGTAAAAGTAAAGTTTTATATTAAAAATAGGGACTAAACTTCGTTCCTTCATTGTTTTGTCCTGTATGTGACGTTTGAAATGTATCCCTTCGAAGTTTGTTATAACGAAGGAGCATATGCTCTCGGGATATTTAGTTTCATATAAAAAAAATTGCTACATTCGCGCAATATGAAGACATAAAAGCGAAGCTGTATAAAAGAAAGACCAATGTATAAATTTCCTGTTCACAAAACTTTGAATTTTTCGAAAAACTAAGGATTTTCTTATTCCAGGCATAGATTACCGCAGCCGTATTTGGCACAACACTTTGGAATTATGGATCCTCAATGCTCTTCAACTATGTACTTGTTTGGCTTTGTAAAAAAATTGATATGAGCGTCATTGATGAGTCTTATGTAGACGAAACGCGCGTCTGGCGTACTAAATTATAATCCTGGTACCTTGGATAACTACTATCAGAAACAAAAGCGCATTTTTGCCTACTCAGTGTTTTAACAGGAAAAAAAGGTGCTTATGTGAGAATTATACATACAATATCTAGAGAAAATCTTTAACAGCCAAATTATGCATGGTGCGTATAGATATTCTGTAAAATGTGAAGTTTCTCATAATCATTTTAAATATAGATTTCATTGCAAGAAACGTGTTTGCGGCATAAAAATGTACTTGAAATTATTGATTTTTTTTAATCAATGATGATACACGTATATATTATACTAGTAATATTTTGGTTTCGATTTGATATTATATAGTGCTGTTGTTGCATTATATTATAGTTTAAACAGTGCGAAAGTATATGCTTTTTTTTTCCATTTCCGTAAAAAATCATTAGCAAAAAGACACGAGTAAAGTCATTCACGAAGCAGTATGATACAAAAATATTTAAGGAATAATTTTATTGAAAACATGAAAATAAATAAGATTCCGTAAACCAAATCTTCGCAACCTTGCTTAATTTTTTCCCATTGTTCTTCAGTGTTTTTTTATACATAAGAAAATGCCTGTACCAAGTCGGGAACGCGAATGGTGTTATCCATTCGTTTCATGTGTTTGATCTTTTGATTTTGCCATTTGATAAGGTACGAAGTTTTTATTGATGTGAATATTTCAACTTGTTTGGTATTGAATTTAAAAGAACTCGCATTTTTGATATCTAATGCATATAACCGTATTCAGATTTTCCTAAACTTAGTTTTGTCTCTTTTTTCCATTCATCAGTAATCATAAAAATAAATAAGCTCATTAATTTCTGGATTTACAGTACTATAAACATAAATCAGTCCGTTGAGTATATATTTTTTAATTTGTTCACAAACGATTACATACATTTTTCGAAAAGGGCTTTTTCATTTATCATGTTACATATTCTTTAATTTTCTATATATTGTGTCATGTGTACTATTGTTTGTCTGTTTGTCTTCTTCATTTTTAGCCATGGTGTTGGCAATTTATTTTAGATATTTGAGTTTGACTGTCCCTCTGGTATCGTTTGTCCCTCTTTTATGTTCTTCTCGCAGTCATACACGTTTGGATTCTGTTTTGTTTTGTTGTTTGACGTTTACAAATTGCTCCTATGAAATAAACTTAAATCAGGTTTGAACAATGTTCGCGGATCGGAAATAGAAAATCTACAATAAAGACAGGCATTAAACACGTAAAAGAGGGACGAAAGATACCAAAGGGACAGTCAAACTCGTAAATCTAAAACAAACTGACAACGCCATGGCTAAAAATGAAAAAGACAAACAGAAAAACAATAGTACACATGACGCAACATAGAAAACTAAAGAATAAACAACACGAACCCCACCAAAAAGTAGGGGTGATCTCAGGTGCTCCGGAAGGATAAGCAGATCCTGCTCCAAATGTGGCACCCGTCGTGTTGCTTATGTGATTACAAATCCGGTAAATAGTCTAATTCGGTAGGTGTTTCTAATCCTAAAGTCTTGATTTCAATTTTCCCATTTCAGACCTTTCCTTTCCTGTGCAACACTTTTTTTTTTATCAAAGATAGTTGCTACCTGCTACCTACAAATCTATTTAACCAATGCTTCATAATGATAAATATGTTAATACATCTATCAATACTAGCGTAGAAATTAAACACATGTCTTTTATTCTTATGTACTTGAGTGTATCATAACAACACAAATTAAGTTATTTCATGTAGAAAGTATATACATATCAATTTCTCCTGTGGATTTGTTTAATGCTTAAATACCCCTATATTGATTTCACTATAGATACCTGCTACTTACAAGGACGCTATTTAACGAAAGTTTCAAACTGTAAAGGTGTTAATTAGTCTGTTAATGGTTGCGTAGAAGTTAAGCACATGTTAGTACTTCTAATGTGGTTGATTATATCATTCAGAACAAACACAATTGTTTTATGTTGAAAGTAAAAACATAATAAGCTTCAAAGTTATTGCTGTCATTTCCTTTAAAAATAGCATTGTATTTCCTCATACTAAATTTTAGTTTTGTAAATTTGTTCAAATATTATTTAGGTGAAAATAAGAAAATGCGTGTACCAAGTCAGGAATACGAGGGTGTTTATTCCATTTGTTTAATGTGTTTGGACTTTAAGCTTTGTTGTAAACTGGCCAGCCGGACCACAGAACTGCAATCTAATAGTTCGGCTTCAAATCGTCTGGTCTTGCAAAAATGACATTTCTTTGACAAACACTAAATTATTTAAATTATATATGTTTACTTTTATTTTTATGCTTTCTTTAACATATGATGGACAAGAAAGTGTTTTCTCTTTTATTCCCGTAGATGTTTTGTGCTGTTCTGATTGTTTATGAACAAGAACAGAATCTAATATAAAATTTGAAGATCCTGTTACAAAAATATATTTCTATGCATGGCTATGCAAATTTTTCACATCGACTATACTGTGGATTCATTTATTTTCGTAGGTATCAATTTTCGCTGAAATCTTGCATATTCGTTGATATTTGATTTCGTGGTTTAGCCCTAAATGTATGTATGATCTGCAATGCTAATTCCTATTTGATTAAGTAAAATGTCTGTCGAGCAAGAAGTTTGTTTGAAATTGTCTTAGAGTAATTTTTTTAACACCCTTACATATTTCTTTACACACAATTCACTAAGAAAGTTATAAACCTTTGCAAAAAGTAAAATCACAAAAATACTGAACTCAGAGGAAAATCAATTAGGAAAGTCCATAATCACATGGCAAAATCAAATAACAAAACGCATCAAAAACGAATGGACAAGAATATATATTTACATATAAAAAATATGTAATTACAGTTTTGGTATACATCAAAGACCTAGTTTGTAATTAATCAAAATTAAATGTTTTGCTATACAAGAACGATTGATTTTGTTGTATGAGATGAATTTAAATTTTCTTCAATAAAATGTCAATGTGTTATTGTCTCGTGGATATGAATAAAAAAAGATTTACTACAATGAAAGAGTTGCTTAATCAAAGCAAATACTACAAAAATAATTTTCATTTAAAAGTAGGTCAAATTGATAAATATTGTTGGATACTACTGAAATTAGAAAGTTTGCTTCATATTTCGACCTTATCCAAGATATTGACACAGATGAATGACTTGAGAACTTGAATCTGTGACAATACACTCTCCAATAGCCAACTTCCAATTTCTTAGCAGTAACTGTCTACTTTTTCGACTGTGGTGTTAAAATGTCTCAGTTAATACATTTTGATCGTGCATTCTCATGGTACACGGAATTCATTATAAAACGTGTGCTCTTTACCGAGTTATAATAAAGAACGACTGGAATCAAAATGACTTTATTTTTTGAATCAATGCTCTTCAACTTTGTTTAAATTATACGCCATGAATCTTTGATAATTATTTTCACCACTGGCTCGATGCCACTGCTGGTGGACGTTTCGTCAGCGACTTCGATGTTGACATTAATATCAATTATATGTTATGGTAAACCAGGACTTCGATGTTGACATTAATATCAAGTATATGTTCATTTGTATAAATAAACTGTTTGCAAAAATATAAATTATTCGAAAAACTAATAAAAACTTATAACTTGATATTCGAAAAGATTTACATATATATAGCTATGTTCGTTTTAGATTAACTATTATGTAATTATATCATATTTATGTGTCATTAGTAGTTTGTTAATCTAAACAATTCAGAAAATTGGTTCTAGAAAGTGCAGTGGGGAAAACAAATTCTACATACACGTTTAAAACGTCAAAAAAGTACGTGTTACCCTTGAAGAGCAATAAAGCAGTAATTGTTGTGCTAATTTTTAGTTAACGTTGAAATCAAGAGTATGACTCTTACATGATATAATTTATGTTATAATTTCAGAGAATAATATAATCAAATCGCATGTAAGTCTAAATTTAGGGAATCCGAACATTACATCATAAGTCATATAAATAAAGTGTTTTTATTCAAAATTTTCAGATACCCAATGTTTGACCCTCACGGTGCTCGTCTTTGCCTCAAAGCTTGTTCCATACATAGAATTTATAACAATGTAACTCAAATGAGAGAAGTGTTTCCCCTACAAGACCACACAGACACAAAACACAAGCTGATAGTAGTATTGTTACCGCAAATCACTCAGTATCGTTAACGAGAGTTTAAAATGATTGATTTTCAGCTTTGGATAGACCAGCGCTTGCAATTCCATGCTTTTATAGTTTTTAATATTACACTTAATCGGTTTTGAAAATAAAATCCGGTATGTATAAAGTAGCGTCTAGTACAATTAAAACAACCTATCAAGTGCTCAAATCGGCAATATCTATGTCTATATAAGAATGATATGATATGAGATATATAAAATTCCGAAAAATCTGGCATGCAGATATGACATATAAAAGCGGTAAAAGAAATTATTACTGACAGAAACAAGTTTTAAAGTGTAAGAAACTTGGTAGACATATATAAGAATACTTAACGGGGCTCGCGGGTGTAACTTTTTTTCTAATATAGGATTTCGCTATTTTTTTCTATAAATAAACTTTATCCTATACATAAAAAAAAAAAAAAAAATATGGGGTCACTGTTCATTTAAGCTCACAATCTGCCTCCGAAAGAAGCATACACATTTGTTAAATATAAAAAAGAAGATGTGGTATGATTGTCAATGAGATGACTGTCCACAAGAGACCAACATGACACAGATATTACACTATAGGTCACCGTACGGCCTTCAACAATAAGCAAAGCCCATACCGCATAGTCAGTTATAAAAGACCCCGATATGACAATGTAAAACAATTCACTCAAGAAAACTAACGGCCTTATCTATGTAAAAAAAATAACGAAAAACAAATATGTAACACATAAACAAACGACAACCACAGAATTACAGGCTTCTGACTTGAGACAGGCAAATATATAAATAATGTGGCGGGGTTAAACATGTTAAAGTCCTTTTTTCCACTAATTGGAGAAATAGAGGTAATATCGAAGTAAAAAAAGAACCAAATTACAGAAATCGCTTAAATTTTACAATTATTTAGTAAAGTACAGCTTATTTGAAAACAATAAAAAAAAATATAGGTCATCGATGAGTTAAAAAAGATGTTTTAATTTCAATGCCAGAAAAAGGGCATTTTTGCACCAAAGGGAGATAATTTGGAGCTGTTTTAATGATATTACCATTTTAAAAGTCATCTTGGGCCAAACCAAATTGGTTTTTGGGTGTTTGTTTTGGTACCATATCATTTAGTAAAAACTATTATTGTAGCTGTTAATTAACGAAATTTGTTTATTTAATTATTTGAATTTCTAAACGACGTAAACTGTATATTTATTTTTAGGACCCCTCCTATGCAAAGTTTCTTTTGCCTTACCTATTTTGAGTATCACATCAGCATCTTAAACTTTAGCAACAATAGCATTTGAGAGACGAAATTGTAAAGTAAATAACCTTGAGACCCAAATAACGAACAGACATTGCAAATTCAGTATTCGTAGTTTTTGGGTAATAGCTTTCTTAGCCGCTTCTCCTACCATTATATAACTCCAGGTTGTTGATCAACAGACAATAGAGGGCAACCAAACAAAACACATCAAGCTAGTAATAGCGATATGGTACTGTGTGCCTTTGTCATAGGAAACGGAATAATGCTGCTTTTTGTAACATATATCGTACCACTGGTTATCATTTTATATAATTATTCAAGGATAATATATTTTGTTGTCCAACACACCGGATCATCTATAGACAAATGTACAACAGCGGGAGCTGCTATTTCAACTATTTTGAAAAAGAAAATGAGGATAATTAAAATGTTAATAATTGAAGCAGTGTTGTTTGCAGGGAGCTGGTTACCTTATTTCATAACACTTATAATTGCAGTAAGCGGTTTTAGGGGCATTATTATAAGACATATAACGAGGCTTATTGAAAAGTCTTTTGTCTAATTGTTATGTCAGATATACATCGGAATGAAATCAGTGTGTACACTGTGCACTCCAAACGGAGAGTGACTAAGTGCATAACAACGAGCCTGTCTGCTTTCACCATTTCATACGATTGTAAAATTGAACAATTAACAAATTAAGGCAACAGAAGTTTATTGATGTTTAAATCTCATAAATCTGATAGAAAGAGACAAATCGAGGTGTCAAGAAAAAGGTTATTGCATGAACTCCAAAAGAAGTAAAAACGGCTGCAATAACAAGGTAAGCAGATCCTGATATGCACACATCACCAGCCATGAGAATTCATACTAAGATTCAAGCTTACAATCGGCGGTAAAGGACGTATCTGTTTGTTATTTTTTTCATGTAAAAGCATACCTCTGTGAACAAAGTCCATAAATTTTGAACAAGCAGGAACATTATGTATTAACTCAGATATGTAAACGCTATGTCACTGCTGAAAAATTTAAACTTGACATTTTGAAAGTTGAAATCATCACGTTTGTCAAAGATTTCGTTGAATCTATTGATTAACTTTCGTTACTATTATGATATTTCTGTGCGGACAGTCTTAATGGGTTAGGTAATACAGGGATACCAGAGAGAACCAACGACCTTCTGTCGTAATCCTGACAAAACCAAGTCATTTAGATTTGAATCAAGCTACGTACTACGTGCGGGGTACTAACTCACAACCTCGGTTTTGACTGGCTTCAACCATTCGACCATTTTAAACATTCGGTAATGTTGTAAGTTTAAGTTACTCTGAACTGGTATTTGTATGTGAGATTTAAGCACTCGTTGAAATGTCGATTTTTTAGTGACGAAACATCATCAATCTATCTGAAAAAAAAAAAAACCCATTGAAACATGGTCTTTCTTTATTTATTGAAAAAATGTCTGTGCTTATAATTTCTAAACAAATTGGTCTGTTTGGTTCACAACTAGTGTCAAATGGAATACCGAACGATTAATGTGATATGTATCTTTATTCTCTCTCTCTCTCTCTCTCTCTCTCTCTCTCTCTCTCTCTCTCTCTCTCTCTCTCTCTCTCTCTCTCTCTCTCTCTCTCTCTCTCTCTCTCTCTCTCTCTCTCCATCATCGCCTGTTGAATATTTCCCATTATAACATTTTCTATAGGCCAACAATGTGACATTATATTGTTTGAATGCTCTTAAATCCTTTTTTAATATGTGTTTCGAAATATCTTACCTTCTCGATAACACCTGATCAAGGTTAATCCGAAATTATGTGCAATCCTTTCTGAAATCGAAATCATATTTTTGATTAGACAAAATATTGTGTTTTGAAAAACTTAAGGTGTTTGGTTTAGATGTTATATGTGTTATTCTCGTGGGATTTTGTCTGATGCTTGGTGCGTTTCTGTGTGTGTTGCGTTTCGGTGTTGTGTCATTGTTCTCTTCTAATATTCAATGCGTTTCCCTCGGTTTTAGTTTGTTACCCCGATTTTGTTTTTTGTTCATGGATTTATGAGTTTTGAACAGCGGTATACTACTGTTGCCTTTATTTACTTAAACCAAGTTTATTAAAGATGTCCATAACTTGTGTGCACCATAATTCATTGTTATTATACTCCCACTCGAAAACTTTTTTTCGTGAGTCTCTCGTCGTCCATAAAAATGAGACGGTTCCATAGGCGTACCATATTTAACCAATGTCTTTGCGATGGTGGTAACCAGCCAAGTTCACTGTTTAATGCTATAGTAGGTGCAAACCGATGTAAACCACAGAAATTCGTACTGCTCTGTTTTGTATCATATCAATGCCATGATAAGTATTGTAGCCCCAAACCCCAGAGCAATAATCTAATACAGGGCTGACACAGAAATTAAACAGAGTTTCAATGGTTTTAAATCCAATTTCCTTGTATGAGTGAACTTTGGAAATAGCAGCACCAAGTGCTCTACCACCAGCTTTGGCAAATGCATCCGCTGCAGCAGTATACCTAAGTTTCTCGCTAAAAATAACGCCCAGGTACTTGTATTGCTCACCGATTTGTAGTTGTTCATTTCCAATTTTAAATGTTGAACTGGTCCGTGGAATTTGACCTTTTCGGAAGTGCATAACACTTGATTTTGCACTATTTACGTTTAATCTCCATTTCTCACATTATTTACTAAGTACGTCAAGAACAACTTGCATATCGCGTTCATTTTCAGTCACTAAAGCAATATCATTGGCGTTCAACAATATACTGATTTTTTCATTTTCTACCGGGATACCAATGTTTAAATTTTTAATCTCAACAGCTAAGTCATTACTGTGGATTCATTAGTATTCGTTGGAGACCAATTTTCGTGGATTTCGTGGGTATAGGAGAACCACGAATTCAAATGTTCAACGAATTATAAGTTTACAAAAGGAAGGAGTGTAGACTTTGCCAAAACCACGAAACTCAATATCCACGAATATGTAAGTTTTCCTCAAACCACGAAAATTGGTACCCACGAAAATAAGTGAATCCACAGTAATAAAGATCGAAAAAGCGTCGGCGAAAGGTTTTCTCCCTGTCGGACACCATTTACACAAGGGAGCCAGTTCGTTTGGAATCCGTTTACACGCACACAAGACTCAGTGTTAACATATAAACTGGATATAGCATTGTACATGTAACCATCTATTGTCCATTCGTTTTTGATGCGTTTGGTTTTTGATTTTGTCATGTGATAATGGACTTTCCAAATTGATTTTCCTCTGAGTTCAGTATTTTTGTGATTTTACTTTTTTCCATTCAATCTAAGTTTGTACTGCAACAAGTTGCGATCAACGAAGTCAAATGCTTTCTGCAAATCAACGAAAGTTACAAAGGTTGACTTCCGATTTTGAATCATACTGTTTAATGTAAAGACATGGTCCAAACATGATCGATCTTTTCGAAATCAGTTCTGTTCGTCAACAATTGAATCATTTTCTTCTAAAAAGTTTTGCAATCTGTTGTTTAAAACCGAACTATAACACTTAGCTACTACTTAAAGCAGACTAATACCACGGTAGTTTAATGGAACTCTCTGATCGAATTGTGTACCTTTCGGAATTGGATGAATTATAGCCTTTCTCCATACTGAAGGCTTATTATTATTATTTCAGAAAAGCAGAGGAAGTGATGGGAGTGAAAGAGAAAGTTCAATTACATTTTTGGTAAAGATTGCCTTAGCCGCATTCAGCACCGCTTATAATGTTGTTCTATACGTTACATTCAATCCTATGTTTCGACAGGCCTTTTTACGTATATTTATGTGCACTAGAAAGAAACAAAAAAAAATTGAAGCCGTGTCATATCTGGATACACAAAACCGTCCACTTGAAAGATCACGTGATGTTCTCGGTACAGCAGATACATCGGTGGACAATGCGTTTTGTCAGCTTTAATTGAACGGAAAATATTGCCACAATTGAACCAAAATCCCTTTTGCAACTACTGATGAGAATGTCTCATTCGTAACTGAAGATTTTAAATAAATTAAAGGAATTCCTGAAAATAGAACACTTTCACTTCGTTTCATACACGAATAATTTCGTGCACACAAAGCAGAATTTCACTGAGCAAAACGTTTGAATAATAATGTTTGATGAACATATTTTTAAAAATGCAAGTATTTAGGAGACTATGTTCTGAAAACTACCTAATCCTTATGTTTTTTTGAGAAACAGAAAGTGCAAAAAATATGTGAATTACTTTGATACGTTGCTTAAAGTCATAGATAACATTCCCGTTCATTAATCCACGGACCCCTAGAATTAGAAACAAATGACATGCAATCTTAAAATATAGCCCAACAGTCAACATCATCTATCGCCCCATGAAGAAAGTAGTAGGTGCAATACGGACCCACTCTGACCCCTATTTGTACTCTCTGAGTATTTGTAGCCTAAATATCAAAAGGCAGATTTACATATTACTATCACAACTAATTAAATTAAACAATGACTAAAAAGAAAATATACCTTTCCGTTTAATGTGTACATATCTTCTCAAGTTTATGTGTCATAAACATAAATCTTTGGTGTTTCAAAGTTCCATTAGTTTTTTTTTAATTTGTGTTTCTATTGAATATTTTGGAAATTTGAGGTGACATGGATACTAAAGCTTGTACACAGTAAAAAGAGGTAGTATGACACCTCAAGAAAAAAAAAACTTAATTTTTGATTTCCATTTAAATCAAAGAAAACAGGATAACTTTATCTGGTATTTAGGACGGAAACATAGAGCGCAAACGTCGACAACAAATCTCTTCGCATTAATATATACACTTCTCGATGTAATTTAATCCTGAAGTTCGTCAACAAATGCTGTTTTGCTTCCTAGACCTTGATGTAATTGAAATCCAGACAATTTTAACATTTTCACCTATTAAAGCTTTAGGGGTGTTTTTCGGACATGATAAAGAAGAATACCAAAAATTAAACTGGAATGGTAAAATAGAAAACATGAACAAATTATTTGTGATATGGAAAAACAAAATCTTTCGATTTTAGGAAAAATCCTATTTATAAAGACTTTAGTACTGCCTTTGTTTAACTTCTTGGTAAGCATTTGTCTAACTTCAGAAAATTATCTATAAGAAATAAATAAACAGTAGCTTTAAATTTATTTGGGATGGGAAACCTGACATGGTTAAAAGAAACATGATGATTGGCCCATATTAGAAGGGAGTTTGAAAAATGGTAGTTTTTAAACGTTATTTTGTGGCTTTAAAAACATCATGGGTAAATAGATTGTTAAATGGTAAACTTGCGACTTTGAAGCTAATACCATTTAAATACTTAAATGTTTTAAACAATATTTTGTCAATATTTAATATGAATTTGAGTGATACAAAATCTTTAAAATATTTTAAAGATATTACTGCGTTTTATAAAGAAGTAATAAAGTCTTGGAATTTGACTGGCGGGGGGTAAACAAAACAACCAGACACATTCGTCGATATTAGAAAACAAGTAATATGGGGAAATAAGTTTATTAATTTGATTATAAACCAATTATATTTGAGAACTGGATTAGGAGTGATCTTATTTACAAACATGATAAAATTTCATTATCGGAAATCTACATTCTAAACAAATTAAAGTTAAAAACAAACTGGATCGCTGAATTTTTGAATTTTCAAAAAGAGAATTCTGTCAAAACTACAGTTAATATTCAGAAAAATAAGATCATATCGAAAAAAAAAAAAGATATTTAGATGGAAATTATTACATTATATTGTTCCAACTAAAAACATATTCTTGCAATGAAAAGTAACTAAGAAAGATAAGTGTAATTTTTGAGAAGATTATGCTCACTATTTTCTGAAGTGTAGATATTTGAATGTATTTTGGCAAAAAAAAGATGACCTTTTGAAAAGAAGTAAAATAGATTTTGTTATTAAATTGCAACGTCTTGTATTTGGATATAAAATCATAGATAGTAAATATTACTTCATGAATTAAATATTAACAGTATTATTTTTTTCTATTTATAAGTCATATTATGTACCCACGCCTAGAACAACTGTTGATGTCTTTAGTATTTTTTAAAATAAATTTAATAAAAGAATAGATACATATAAATCAAAATGTCCAAATTTTATTTTCAATTAAAGATTTTTAGCATTGATAAGTCTATGTATAGGACAATTATACATCCTTTCCATTATTTTTTAAGTTAATAAGTTGGATCAGCGGTTTATTTTTCCCTAAATAATCAGTAGAGTGTAACAGGTTTAATCAAGAGAAGCTTGGACTCTTTGTGAAATAATTGTTGGTGGAGATTTATATCCCCGTGGGTATCAACAGCCCAGTAGTCAGCACTTTTTGTGCTGACATGAATTATCATTGATATGGTAATATTTATAAATCAACTGTTTACAAAGTTAAGAATTTTTGAAATACTAGGGCTTTTCTATCTCATGCATAGATTACCTTAGCTGGATTTGGCAATACTTTTAGGGATTTTGGTCCTCAATGCTCTTCAACTTCGTACTTTATTTGGCCTTTTTAACTTTTTTGGATTCGAGCGTCGATGAGTCTTTTGTAGACGAAACACGCGTCCGGCGTATATATAAAATTTAGTTCTGGTTCTATGATAAGTTTATTTGTTATGCAAGATTTAATGAATAAATATTATTACGTTGTTATTTTTTTCCTGAAGTACAGATTCTAGGTACTGACGTTAGTTATCATCTTAATTTCGTGTTGTAGTGTTCGTTTGTTTGTCTATATAAATGATTGACCTTTTTACTGTTTGGTATATTTTGGTATAATATGTCCTTTTATCGTGGCGTATGGGCTTTGTTTATATGCCATTACGTTTTATTATTTGACATATTTGTTTTGATAACGATTAAGATTATAACACAATATTGACTGCTGTGCCCTTATGTGACATTTTATCTTTTATGTCATTTTGTTTTGTTCTAACAGTGTTGTCAATATAACGGGTGTTATGCTAGTGGCAAGCAAGTAAGAGGTTTTCCTGGCATAAAACCAACTTCGAGTACTATCAAATCGTATATTCTTGTTTATTCGACCTGTTGATATTGTTTATAATGGTTTTTTGCTATTTTATATTTTTATGGATCTTGCCTATATACCAGCTTTGATCATTTGGAATATCTACTAATTTTTCACTTCTTCGTACTATATTTGTATAATCTTCAAGATTATTCTCCTTAAATCTGTACAGGGAAGTTTAGCAAGCTCTAATTGTATAGTTTTATTATTAATATTCATCCCAATTTGTATCTAGTGTTAAACTAAAACGACAAAGTCAATTTTCACTTACCTGAATACATTATTAAAACCGTCCATTTTCAAAAGTGATTATTTTCGAAGGATTAGATATGTCGTTGGGTGTTTTGGCTTTGTTTGGACTTGTTTGTTTGCATTTTTGGCCTTGAAAGTTTGTCCCTAATATTTTATTAACTGTCAATTTGCATTCAGATATCGCAGATCATATTTTTGCGTTCATAGTGTGTTAATTTACCTTTTTTGATTGAGTTAAGCCTGCCAATTGATATTTTATTATTTTTTATTTTGTTTTGTTTTGTGATGTCATGCTATTGTTTCAGAAAAAAGGAGAAGGTTTAGTACCATTAAAACGTTTAATTCCGCTGCAAATGTTTGCATCTGTCCTAAGTCAGGAATCTGATGTACAGTAGTTGTTGTTTGTTTAATCAATTAATACTTGTTTCTCGTTTCTCGCTTTTTATATAGATTAGACGGTTGGTTTTCCCGTTTGAATGGTTTTACACTAGTAATTTCTGGGCCTTTCATAGTTTATTGTTCGGTGTGAGCCAAGGCTCCGTGTCGAAGACCGTACATTGACCTATAATGGTTTACTTTTATAAATTGTTATTTGGATGGAGAGTTGTCTCATTGGCACTTTCACCACATCTTCCTTCTAACTAATCCTTCATAACCTACACAAGGAAATGCCTGTACCAAGTCAGGAATATGACAGTTGTTTTCCATTAATTTGATGAGATTTGTTATTCAATTTGCGTTTTCCTTGAAAAACGTTATATTTTGTTTTTACCCTTTTAAATGTTTTTTTAAATAACCTGGATTGATCTTCAGAACTATGGTTAGAAGATTTAGATTTTATCCTATTTTCCCTTGTATTTGCAAAAGTCTCCAATTACATTTTTAGTATTATCAGATATCAATTGAGTTCCTATGAGTATTATGTTGTATATTGCCACAATTTTCTACATTCAAGTCATGAATATGACACTTGTTGTCTATTCATTTGATATGATTTGTTATTTGATTTTGCTATTTGTTTAGGGACTTTCCGTTTTGAATTTTCCTTGGAGTTCACTTTATTTGTGAATTTACTTTTTTTGGGGGTACTTTGCTAGAAAAAAAAATGTTGTGGTACAGTATGTATAATATTTCATTATAACCAGTATATCTAAGGCCGTGTTCACATTGACCTTAACTCGGTGTTGTGTAAGTGTAACTCACACATAAACTAAACATCATTACGCTCTCATTGATAAAACTCAATGTTTACATGTAGAATAAATCATGTTTTGTCTACATGCAGTCGATAGTCGATGTAGGCCTTGTGTAGGTTAAGTGTACACAAAACTAGGCATTCAGAACTTTAATTTTCCCATGTATATTTAAAAAAAGAAGCGATTTTTATATACAATTGATACTTATAACACTATATTAATACAGTTCTTTGCAGAAATATTTGTCTAAACTTGATATATTTATTTGTTATAAAAACACTTTAAGTAGCCTTATTGACCCCGTATCAAGACATACAAGACTCATCCATTACCATTGCCGAACACATAATTCATTTGAAATGGTCTTCCCGAATCGACTGGACGTACACACTGACAGAAATATTTGCCACTGGTCTTCACTCAAAAAACGATTCACTCATAAATGCATTACTGAAAAGGGTGAGGCTAATTGTTTGTTTGTGCAGTATCTCATGAAGTCCGTTAAAATACAGTAAGAAAAAACCATCAACCCCTCATTTAGCTTAATACTCCTTGGAGACAAAATACCATTTGAAACAAACAAAAAAGATAGAAAGGTAGTGATCCTAAACATCGCAATTCTATTTCTTCGTCTGGTCTGTACGCAAGCTGATGCAGCCTACGTTTTAATGCGTAATCGAGACATCTTTAAACTACTGCAAATCATCCAAAATTACTTTCATAAAGAAGCAACCACTTTATTTAAAAAAACAAGGGGCGAAAGTTTATGCTTATCTATTTTTTCTATGGAACCAATTCAATATTTGAAACTATAATGTATGGGCGAACTTTGGATTCAGAATATTTGTTCATTCTAATCATCTGTATGACCCGATTTTTTAAAAACTTCAAATTGTGGTAAAATCACCCCCCTTTTTTTAAAAGTCAAATGGTCGTTCCCTAGAAAAGTTGTTCGAAAATTTGAATTCTGTTCTACGTAATGAACATTTAAATGACATATAGTTTACAAGTGTGAACAAAACTTATGTACAGGTAGCTAAACAAGGTGTATAGATGTAAACAATTTTAATGTGAAACTAGTGTGCATTACATTAAACCAAATGTAAACATGTTTACTGTACACAGCGTTTGGTGTGAACACGGCCATATATTCATCAAGTTAATGAATATTATTTTAACAATGCAGAAAAATATTTTTTAGAAATCAACCATGTATTCATGAAAGAAAGAAATTGTAAAACTGTACAAATATCAATATCAATCATCAATTATATAACCATCCAAACAAAATCATCAAAGATTACCAAGTTTATAATTTTATTCTCGTTTCCTATTTGTTACTTATTCCCTATTCCTTTTTTCGTTACATATCATTTTTTTTATTCTTTGTTTGTTACCTATTCGTTACTTATTCCTTATTCGTTACTTTTTCTATATTTATTACTTAATCCTTATTCGTTAATTGTTCAATTTTTAATATCTTTTCCCTTTTTAATTCTTTATATTCTTATATCTGGTAAAAGTTCTTAATATTTTGAAGTAACACTACCCTTTTATCACATAAGTATGTGTGTTTGTGCTCAAACGACCCTGATACTTTGAATAGATACTTGATTGTCCCTTTTTCGATTTTAATACGTTCTACCTTTTTACTGCTTTATATTCGTATGTCGGGAGTTGGTTCTTAAATAAAGGCAACAGTAGTATACCGCTTTTTGAAACTCATAAATCGATTGAATCTCATTCCGAAGAAGTAAAATAACCATATTACAGCGTGTATCCTGTTTCAGAGCTAGACTAATACCTTGTTTTTTATTCGTTCCTTTTTCGTTTATAAAACGTGTTTTATACGTTGAACCTTTAAAAAAAAGATTTTCATGTTTTTTCTTATCTCTAGTGGTAACTATGGGTTCTTAGAGGTGTAGTAACCCGGTTTACGAGTATGTTCCTGTTTCAGCGCTCCACTTATACCCTGTTACTCATTCGTTCCTTATTCGGTTATGATACATGTGTTATACGTTGTACCTTTAAAACAAAAAGATTTTCATTTTTTTTTCTTGTCTCTGGTGGTAACTTAGGGTTCTTAGAGGTGTAATAAACCTATTAGGGCGTATGTACCTTTTTTAGCGCTTGACTAATACCCTATTTCTTATTCGTTCCTTATTCGCTCATAAAACGTGTGTTTTACATTGCACTTTTCAAAAACTGTTTTCAAATTCTTAAGTGTCTCTATTGGTAATTATGGGTTCTTAGAGGTGAAATAACCCTATAAGCGCGTATGTACCTGTTTCAGTACTCGACAGGTACCCTGTTACTTATTCGTTCCTTATTCCCTTATAACACGTTTGTTATTCGTTTCATCTTTTTAAATCAAAATATGTTCAATTCTTTTTTTATCTCTGGTGGTGACTATAGGTGCTTAGAGGTGAAATAATCATATAAGCGCGTACGTACCTGTTTCAGCGCTCGACTGATACCTTGTTACTTATTTGTTCCTTATTTGCTAATAATACGTTTGTTATACGCTGCACCTTTTAATATAAAGATTTTCATTTTTTTTCCTGACTATAATTATAGTAGTTATGTTTTTTTTAAGGTGAATTAACCCTATTAACGCGTATGTATCCGTTTCAGCGCTTGACTGATACCCTGTTACTTTTTCGTTACTTATTCGCTTATAATACGTTTTTCATTCGTTGCACCTTTTTGAAACAAAATATATTTAATTGTTTTCTTCTCTATGGTGGTAGGTGCTTAGAGGTGAAACAATCCTATTAGTGCACGTGCATCCGTTTTATCGCTCGACTGATACCCTGTTACTTATCTGTTTCTTATTTGCTGATTAAACGTATGTATCATAGATAAGAGGATGGAAATTTAATATTGGCGCCGAAATTCCGTTTTGTTTCAAAAGACTCATCAGTGAAGTACGGACAACAAAAATGTTAAAAATGCTAAATAAAGTACGAATTTAGAGAGCATTAAGGACCAAAATTCCTAAAAGTTTTTTTAATAGTTATATAAAGTACCAGGCTAGAAAATTAATACTTTAGTCGCGCGTTTCGTCCATCTAAGACTCACTAGTTAAACTGTAATTATGACCATATCAATGATAATTTATGTCAACACAGAAATGCGTTCTTCTAGGCTGGTGATACCCCGGGGAATAAATACTTTACCAGCAGTGAAATCGACATGCACAGATGTGTTCGATATCAACTTTCGAATTGTCAACTTTCAATTTTTCGTTGATTACATATCATCTGCCCCATCGTATGACGTTTGCCTATCTCAGTTAATATGTAACACTCATGTATGCTCGTACTATACCTACTTTAATACGAGTTATGTGCTACACATATACTGCGTATACAGAGTTAGTGCCACACAAGTCATCTAAATACATTTTCTAACAGAAAATAAGGGAAATAAGGCAATGTTATACAGCAAAAGAATAACTACCATAAAACATACAGACGAGCAAATCATTACTCCTTTGATTGGATATATCGCTTATCTTCATTATATCAGCCCAATAAAATAAGCTCAATAGTATGTAAATAAAAAGAAATGAAACGTATATACAAGAAACTACTAAGAATCATATCATCGAAGCTGTTTTACATTGATGATAAACAAATTGAAAACAAAACTCAACAAAGATTCCAGGAGTGATTCTACATGTTTTTGATATTCTGAACATTTCTTTATCATCCAAAATGTCTATATTTGATACGGTTCAACCATCAACGGGGCGCCCCCATTTCGTTTCACGTGGACGTTATGTTTCTAATGATTTTCCATAGCCCAGTAGTCATCACTTTTATGGTGATATGTTCATTTTTCTTTACCGTTTATAAAATGTTCCATCATTTGAAACACTAATGTTTTTTTCCAGACTGTTCTGCCTGTCTTTTGTATTCGAGTAAATCAAATCTAACTTGAACGTCGACAATAACTCCAAACTTTATTATTCTTGTTGTGTTAGATCTTGTATTTATTCTCAAAGAAGATTGTCATAGCATTTGATCTGGGTATATGTTGCATCTTCTGTATTGCTCTTTCGTTAAACGTAAGAAAAGTTTTATCAAATCTACTTTAAATAACACTATTTTAAAAACACAAGGAACGCAGTAGAGGCTACATTATATTAATTGATAAAAGGCACAAAAGCATGTGTGTATAATTTACTCACGACTAAAACAGAGCAAGTTACTGGTATTTGACAGAAGTAAAGAAAAAGCAGTCATGAAAATAAAAAAAGGTTTATCAAAACGCAATATTTTTTGTATACTATTGTAAAAAAAATTTGAAATCGATCCAGAATTGTGTTGATTATCCCTTAGCCTTATATATGTAGCTACTTATGGTTACACATAACAGTTAACCACTTCTTCGAAAGAGAAGTTGTACTGGCACACTACATCATAATCATTACACATCCCCCCTTTTGTTTAGAGTATTGGTTATGTTACAATACTATATATGATATATCAGGCAACGATATTACAACAACTGTTCGGCCATAACATTTATTCTAACATGACGTCCTTCAAACGCTTTGAGTACACACCCGTGGTAAAATATGAATATATTGCGTTGGCTGTTCCGATCGTACTCCCACGTAATGTTTTTTTATGAATGAAGTACCCGACGTCATAGTTTGATGACGTTATAATTTAAGCATTTTACGGGAAAATACACGCGTTTGATACCGAAAATCATCACAACAAAGAAACGTAAACAGAGGATGCTAAAATGGGGTATAAGCCCATTTTTTAAAATACATAGAAGACATATAAGTAAGTTTTCATTACAATTCATCCAAATCTATCTAAATAAGCTTTGTGAATAGTTTGAGTATGTCACTTATTCTGTTTGCTCCGTTCTTTAACGCCAATCTTATAGTGCGTTAATTTATGGGAACGGCAAATAATGGCCTCCACCTAGAGCGCTTCGATCAAAAAAAAATGCCGTATATGTCCTAATAGAATCGAAATAATTCACGGGGGCTTGAATATATCTAGATTTTACCACGGGTTGTCCCTTTATGCCAATTTTTGTCATAATGTAAAATATTTGTCATAAAGGGCCAACCCGTGGTAAAATCACGATATATTCAAGCCCCCATGAATTATTTCTTAAATATACAAGTACGTATTTCCGCCCAAAGCGACGTCACTGACAACACGACGTCGAATATAGACATGTACAATAGTTGGAACGTTATGTTCCCGCGATAATCTCAACATACTTGGGCCGTAAAAAAGTAAAAATTATCACATTTTTTTCAAAATAATATCAGTTGTCAATACCAATAAATAATAAAACTTTGAAATTGTCTCTCGCTTTGTGTTTTTTCTTTAAATACTGAGCAAATCATATAAAAACGGAAATTACATTTATCGATTAAAATTCAATTAATGTCACTCATGAAATTAAAATAAAATTCAACTTTGCACTTAACGTGAATTGGTGATGTTCATCGCTAACATCACTTGTGAATCTACTTCTGTATGGTATCACGGGTTGTTTTGTCATGGAATGTTCTGTTAGTGTTGTAGTTTCTACTGAATTATCCATTATTACCGGTTGTCCCATACAATTAAAGTAACGGCGTAAGATATCCAAATTTCCACCTTTTCTGGAGTTGTAAACAATTCTGTTAGAGGTGATGCTCGGTTCCTTCCTATCACGAATATCGTTTTCGAGATTCGAATTCGAAGATTGCATGTTTGGCTACTATGGTTTATTTTTTTCGCGGAAATTCGTATGTGTTGAGCTATTCTCCCTGCTTCAAAGGCTTTATTCATTCCTTTGTTTTATATCGTTCGTTTTGTGGGCAAAACATTAGCTTGTATGGTGTTTTCTATTACAATATCTACATGTTTTCTCAGATTTACATTCGTTAAGTCTGTGGTTACCAAGGCAGTTATTGCATAACTTATCTCGTTTTACCACGATCATACGGGATTCTGTGTCGGTTATTTTATTGCAATGAGTAGGAGCGTGTATTTCAGGACATAAAACGCAAGGTCTAGTCTCAATATTCTTGTAAGATTTGGACTTTGCCAATGTCGCTCCGGAAAAAGAAAGACGATGATGTTGGCACATCGCGAGTCGACTCTATCGCCTGTCCTGCGTCAATTACATTGATCTCATCTAATATGTTTCTACGGAGGTCCCGTTAAACTCAAGTTTTTGTTCCATGTTCTCGCACGAGATGTTGTCTGACTTCCCCGGGTAATTTGTTCATAATATTGGGAACAAATAGAGTACCGTATGTTTCCTGTGTCTGGCCAAAAGCTTCTAACCCCCTGACAAAACCTTCAATTTTATCGTAAAAACTTCGTAAGCTTGTTAGTTGATATTTTTAGGCGAAGGATTTCTAATAATGCGTGCATGTATGCATTTATG
Organism: Mytilus trossulus; assembly: GCF_036588685.1. NCBI lineage: Eukaryota > Metazoa > Mollusca > Bivalvia > Mytilida > Mytilidae > Mytilus > Mytilus trossulus. Next base: position 55,635,926 of record NC_086379.1, on the reverse strand, counting down.
ATTTTATCTTGTTAACCAAACCTCTCTTTAAATAAATTTACGACTTCATCGAGGTTAATATTTGTAAGTGCGAACCCTGCTATAGAACCTTGTGGTACAATACATATAGAATAAAGGACTTTTTGTTTTTGATACTGACTTTATCACAGTAAAATATCAGGTATTTTAAAAAAAATATAAATCACTACAATAATAGAGAAAATAACAAACGAACTTCTTTTTCGCGTCGAATCACGGCGAATCACACTTGACGTCACAGGCTGCATTACGTCATTTGACATTTTGTAACAGTGCAGTAAACATGGCGTTCTCTTGCACAAAGTATTGAAAAGGAATTATTGCATGCGTTTCATTAATGTTCTGCTTTGGACATGACACTAACAATGGGAAATATAATGCTAGCATACCGGTAAGTCAAGTTTCTTTATTGTTAACAAAGCATCATCATAGTAGTGATAGTCAGAAATAAGAATGATACAATATGTATCAGCAGATTTTTCACCGATCATCATTTTGAGTTCATCGACAAGATATAATAATATTTTACTTAGTTTAGTGGATAAAATTACATAATTTTGTTATTATTCGCTCAGTGTTCATCATGAAAAAGATCACATTGATTTCAAATAATTTTAAGAACGCACTCTGAGGAGATATTTATACAGGAGTCCCTCTACCCGAGGCAATGTCAGCTGACTCACTGTAAATTATCTGAAAAAGCTCATTTCCTGTCGACTTCATAATTATTTCAAACATTTTAATAGACGTCACTAAACTTTTAGCTTATAATTCTTGCTTTTTCAAGGTCATGTTTATTTATTTATCAACAGGGACCAGAAATATGAAACTTAAGATATTAAAGGCCCTGCGTTTACCTTTAATTTCAGAAGAGAATTTAGGGGAAGGCGACCCGGGTAACAGTCACCCCTCATAAAGGCTACAATTCTGGTCAAAGCAGACTTTTATAGTTTGGTGCCCCCTAGTCCAAATAATGATGACGTCTTGAAAGGCTATTATATTTTTTTTCTTTGACGCCTTACTTCGACGTCTTGAAAGGCTATTATACTTTTTTTCTTTGACGCCTTACTTCGCCGTCTTGAAAGGCTATTATAGTTTTTTTCTTCGAAGTAAGGCGTCAAAGAAAAACAATATAATAGCCTTTCAAGACGTCATAATTATTTGGACTAGGTACCCCCGGTTATACCCCCTTTTGAAATTTCTTCTAGATCCGCATACATGAAGAATATGGTTCACTTTTTTGTTCTATTAATATATGTTATATTGACAATGAAACGACATATTTTAAAATTGTATATGATTGTCCCACAAAAATGTCGAAAATGAGTAAATTTCATTTTTTCTAGCTTCTCTGATGCGTTAGCTGTACCTTTTTGGTCACTATTTATGTGTTGCATTTAAATATGAATTGTAACACTTCATGGTGACTGAACAGGTAAATCAAATACATCTTAAGTAAAAAGAAAACTACTTGGAACAGCAGCTATGTATTGGTATTTTATGAATAAAAACTCGGATTGGAATCATGAACGGTATGGTATGTTTAGTTGTACTTCATATATCAATTATTCTTTTTTAAAAAGTCTTTTTTTCATGCATTTTCTGTTCACATTTTCACAACAATCGTTTCAAACGATGTCAAGTGTTTCATTCGCAAAAAATATCGTGCGTTTCTGAGAAAAAAATTACGCGCAATTTTGTGAATGAAAGGAGAAAGTAGATCCTCACGCGTTGCATTCGGGCATGTCATTTTCGTACTTACCTAATAATTTTTATATCACGGCCAGTCCACTGATACTGACATTATCAGCGAGTACACATCAAAGGAAAAATGTACAAATTACCGATAAATCATAATTATAACAAATTTGACTGGGTATGTCTGCATCTCATTCAAATAAGATGAATTCAAAGAGATCAGTTATATTGATACACTACTAAAGGATTGAGAACTGCATGTATTAGCTTATTTGCAGTATAAATTGCGTAATTAACGTTGTTGATATATTCGAATGATATTTAATGATAAAATGCATGATCGTTTTATATATGAATATAGATGAAATATGCGATCAAATTACAAATGAATATATTAATGATAATCCTCCAAATCACTGTGTACACCGACAGATCAACAGCATTACGCATTACAGTTACCTTCCTTTATAAGTTAATTCAGCCAAAGATACAGAACCGAGGAAAATTCGTAGGTTTGTTTAGTTATATGATTAATGTTATTGTACTTATTATCGATTTATATCGATATAGTTCACATCGACAGATTCCATATTCTTAAATCACTGCTCATACGTCAGTCCCTTTATTTAGCATGATAATTTTCTTTCGTTAATATCAAAGTTTTTCAAATCTGTCGCTGAAATGGATTCAGCAAATTATACTCATTTGTTACCTTTATTGGTTTTTTTTTCATATATCATATATTCTAAATATTTTAGTAATAAATCAACTGTAGTCGAATGATTAAATTGATAAATTATCATTTATAAAGGTAACACAGCCTCTTGGCCATCGAATGGAGTATACATAGCTCTGTTGGTACGTCCCAAAGAATGATGTTCATGAAAGACTAGAATTGGTCTTACATTTTGATTTTTATTTCAATCAGACCAAAATACTATACATTTCACATAGAACTTCTTGTGGTAATCCTATTACGACAAAAAAACATTTTTTTGGCATAAAGCTATGACCCCTTAAATAAACATTAGTAGTATTTTTATATTAATTTTGGTGAATTTCCCCATAATTTTTATTGTTTTTGGCATAATTACCAATGGCTACCATCCGCAGCCAAATTTGGTTTACATTGATTTATTTAATTTTTTTTGGGTATAAAAAAAATTGGATCATTGGAGGCCAAGGTTTTCCTCAAACTTATATGTTTGAAGAATACAAAACCTTATAATTTTTTGACAAAATTTCAAAAATGGGCTTACTTTGGAGAATAAAGTGTACAAAAAGAACTGATTTATTAAGCTTTAGGGCTTTTGGACTAGAATTTACACACCAAATTGTGACCTTTTTTGTGTTTTATGATAAAGTTGATTTTTAGGCCATATTGTGCCATAAGTGAACCTTGTTCTTTACACTATATTGACTTTATATACTGCTCTAACAGAGTTATGAAGGAATCAACAATAAGTAAGTTTTACGCTCACTATGAAAAATGGTCAGTGTAAGTACAGACCCAGTAATGAGTCTAATACGGTAGATCACATTCCGGGGAAAGGAGACGGTATTGTAGTAAAGAAATTGTGAACTTTCAATTTCTATGTAGCAATATTCCAGCAGCATACGGAGTATATATCTCCCAATTGATACGATATTCCTGGCTTGTATTTCCTATTATGATAGCCTTCAAGAAGGTTGCTGCTGATAAGGAAGCTGTCAAATCAAGAGTTCCAAATGGGGAAGTTGAAATCACCACTTCGTAAATGTTAAGGACGCCACCACGAGTTGGTTGACCGTCATGGAATAACTGTTTCACAGATGATATCGGATATGTTCCTTATGTCGTAACAACAATCTACTTCACTTTTTCACCACGAATGTGAACTACCTAATTAGACTATTTACCGGATGTGTAATAACCTAAGCAATCACACGGATGCCAAATGTGGAGCAAAATCTGCTTACCCTTCCGGAGCATCTGAGATGATGGGGGTCGTGTTTTTAAGTCTTTTTTTTTTATCTTTATATGTTGTGTCTTCTGTTCTATTATTTTTCTGTTTGTCTTTTTATTAATTAGCGATGGCGTTGTCATTTTTTTCTCGATCTATGACTTTGAATGTCCTTCTGGTATATTCTGCCCCTCTTTTTGAATACACCCGCTATCATCTTTAAACGTATATTTCATTACGGGTAACTACATCGTGATGGCGTCCGAAAAATTAACAAAGGAAAGATTTCAACTTCGAACTCTTGGTTAAATAGCTTCATTGAGAGCAGCAATACAGTCATGCAGTATCAAATCAATAATAAAATAATTACTCGTATGCAGGCGCTGTTTGAATATTGCTTTATAGAATAGTAAGTTGACAATTTGGCAGCTCTTTCAAAGTATAGTTTTTTTTAATCAAACCCAACCTCATTGACAATTTCTAGATGTTAGTCCAGATATGACTATATGCTGTATCCTTCATCTCAATTTCTATCAGACAGATGCGTTAAACCTGGTCATCAAACTTTGAATTATTTATCACTTATAAAGCGGAGAGTAAAGTTACCAGATTTGACATAAATTTTGGATATTTTCGCGATTTTTTTCATTTTGAAACTTTCGTGCAAGTATAACTGTTGAAACGATCTGATAATGGTAAATATCGAACTTTGTACTCATTAAGGAAATAAAAAATGATATTCTCGAGTTCAAGAATTGTTTAATACTTATCGATATTTTCCACTTTTACGTATTTATATAAGACTCATTAGCAATTTTAAATTAAACGCAGGAGATTAAGAGGTATAATTGATTTTAAGCTCCCAGGTGTGTATAAAAATCAAACGACATATTCAAATAGAGTTAGTTGATCAGAATGACAATCGGCGTAGGTGATGCCTTGTTTATCACCTGTGTAGGAATTATCCTGTTATTTTCTGTTGTCTGTAATTTCTTGGTAATTTTCGTGGTATGGAGGAACAAAAAAATGAGAAATGTTACAAATATCCTTATATGTAATTTATCAGTCAGTGATATAATTCTTGCAGGGATTATCCTTCCTCAGAATCTCCATGATATATCACACGAAGATGATTTCCATGAGGGTAAGATTTATAATTTTGTATTTTACCAGTTTAGCCTTGTAATTTTTTAATCTTAAATCTTTGAAAAAATATCACATGAATACCGAACTCCGAAGAAAGTTAAAACGGACAGTCTCTTACGGAAAAAATCCAAAGCTCAAACACATCACACAAATGGATAACAACTATCATATTCATGACTTGGTACAGGCATTTTTCTTATTTGGATTAAACCTGGTTTTAAAACTAGCTTAACCTCCCACGTGTGACAGTCGCATAAAATTCCATCATATTGACAAAGATTTCTGATAAAAACCAAACCAACATTAAAGGTAAAAATATGAAATAGTAATAATCGCATTACAAATACCCAGATAAAAGCTGTTTTCGTTATAGTTGGGTTTTTGTTCACAAAAGACTCATCAGTGACAATCAAATCTAACAAGTTTAAATAGCAAAAAAAGGTTACGATAATTTATAATCTTTAGATAGTAGCATCGTGGTGTATATAGATAACATAGCTCAGGAGATGATACAGCAGATTGTTACCCAAAACATTTATTGTCCAATTAGGCGAAGCTGAGGTTGATAATATTTTATTGGAGGAGAACCAATCTAATCTACTACCCTCAAGGCTATGTCTACTTTATTTTGTTTGACTGGATGTTCTATCATTTTTGTCTATTACTGTTGAATTTAAACGGTAAAAACAACCTAAAAAAAAAAAAGAAGTTGTGGTATGACTGCAACTGAGACAATTCTGGACTAGAGACCAAAATGACACAGCAATTAACAACTATAGGTCACCGTACGGCATTCAACAACACCGCATAGTCAGCTATAAAAAGCCACGCAATGACAATGTAAAACAATTCCAACGAGAAAACTAACGGCCTTATTTATGTACAATGAACAAAAAACAAATATGTAACACATAAACAAACGAAAACCACTAAATTGCAGGCTCCTGACTTGGGACAAACATATACATACATAATGTGGCTGGGTGAAACGTGTTAGCGGAATGCCAAACCTCCCCTTACATGGGACATCGATATAACAATAAAACATTAGAAAGAACTATAAAAATTAATCAGTCGAAAAAGGATTAACTCATCAGAAGGACAAAAAACAAGTGGACGTGGCCGGGTACTTATACATCTAAACAAGAAAAAGACAAAAGGTAAAGATCTGAGATTACTCACAGTTAACTGACAGCTAGTTCAAAGTTCCTAGCAACTGATACAAAAAATGATGCATCAAGACTATATTACCAATTCGTACACATCCAACATCATAAAAGTTTATATAAAAAAAACAACAGAATATTTTTTTTCACACCTTTGCCTTATAGTTTTTTATTGGTTGATCTAAACTAGACTTTTCACAAAAATAGTTGCATTTCCCCATTGTTGTACAATGTGAAAATACCTATACCATGTATCCGTATGCAGTTTGTCCTGATATCACAATAATAATTCTTACTTTTTGTCCATTCATCAGAAATCGCAATTACAAATGAACGCGTTAACTTCTGAATTTACAGTACTACTAACTAGTATCAACAAAAAACAGCCCATTGCATTTAATTTTTAAATTGTTTTACAAACGTAGCATCAATATTCGTATCATCGCTTCTTCAGACAACGGTTTGTGAACATATTTTTACTTTCTTATCGCAGGCATACACGTTTAAAGTTTAAGATTTGCTCCTATGAAATAATCTGAAATGAAATTTTACCAAACGTGGGTGAAATAAGGAAGGACGACAAGCATTAAACACTCAAGTGTTCCTGATTCCAAAGTCATAATTCTAATTTTTCAATTTTAGAACTTTCTATGTCGTGCAACAATAGTTTAAACGCTTACATTTGGAGAATATTTATCCCAGTTGATAAAATATTCTATGAGTTCCGTTCCCTATAATGATTTCATCACAGATAGTTTCTACCTACATGAAAGCTATTTAACCAATGGTTCATATTGCTAACGATGCTTAATTAGCCTATTAATCCTCTTGTAGAAATTAAGCACATGATTGTAGTTATAGTGTGCTGGATCATATCATTCAGAACAAACACAATTTTATTTCATGTATAAAGTATATACATAATAATTTCCCCCAATGGATCTGTTTGATGCTCAAATTTTCCATTACTGATTTCACCATAGATAGTTGCTACACAAGGAAGCTATTTAACCAGCGTTTCAAAATGGTAACGATGTTAATTAGTCTGTTAATTCTCGCGTAGAAATTAAGCACATGTTAGTAATTCTAATATAGTTGATAATATCATTCAGAACAACACAATTGTGTTTCCATGAAATAATCTTCCAAGTAAGTCGGTTTATTACTGCCAGATTCTTCAAAAAAAAGGCTTTGTTTTTTCTCATACATAATTTTAGTCTTGTACATTTCATCTTAAAACTTTTGAGTAAAAGTAAAAATTACAGAAAAAAAATGCATTCCGAGGAAAATTCAAAAAGGAAATTCCCTATTAATTAAATGACAAAATCGAAAGCTCAAACACATTAAACGAATGAATAGCATTTTTAACATAAGCTATTTTTGGTTATTTTATTTTTTACCGATGTTAAGGATGTACTTAGGTGAGGTTTTGGAATTTGTTTAAATGTTCAGACTCTCTGGTGTTTTTATCCATTCGATACAATATAAAATATCTAGCCCCATATCACTTATTTCTTTTTTCATATAAGACGTAATAGCTCCTGAAAGGCCATTTACCAAAATGTAAGAAGAATCTTGATTTTCTTTCTTTTGTTTTGAAACCCAAATAATAACAATGTAAATATAAGGTAAAAGTCCGCGTCAGTCTTTTCCTGCCATATTTTTAATCACAAATATCTCGAAAAGAAGGTCCATGACCTATCAATAGTTTTAGCTTATTTTTTTTATCCTTAATTGATGCTATACCAGCTTATAGTAATAATATCAAATTCTTAATTTGTTAATGTTTACCCAACCTCACCTAAGTATATCCTCAACATCTCGTAAACCGATTAAGAAAAGACAAATCACTGCAAAATAAGGCAATCCCATGAAATCCAAAGGGAGCGAGACCAGTTCCCTTTAACAAGATAAACATCTCATGATATGGATGTATCATTTACCGTGCGAATTCCTATTTGATTCGGTAAAATTTCCTTAGAGGGAAGAGTTTGTTTGAGATTGTATTAATGTATTGTTTGAAATTTCAGATTTTATAAAATCGGAATTTTGAAGCAACTAATCTTTTTGAAAAAAATAGTATTGCATCGAATTTTCCCCAGAAACAATGTAATTAATTGAAATCTCGTTTTCAATAGTTTCTAATATGAAAAGTAAAGCATTTAAGTAACTATGTTTTGTAATTCAAAATAGAAATTACAAACTCTTTTCATTACTGTTCAATCCAAGCGATACCTGAACAGTGTCAAATCAAAATAAGAACTATATTTTTTAAACATATAAAGTCAATTCCATCATTTTTGTACCGGATTCATATTTATCAGATAATCTTTTCAAACACGTCTATTGTCTAAAAATAAAAGTATTAGTAAATGAACGCTACCTGTTTAATAAATGTAAAAATGTTCCTCCTGCCAGCAGTTGAAAGTACCAATTATCGTAATTACTCGCGCATTGGCATCGTTTAACAACCCTATTTATTTCTTTTACAAACATTTCATTATGAATTTTATAAAGCTTTGCAAATATGTTTTTAGATATAAAAACAAGTAATTATACTTTTTGTATACAGAAGAGACCTAGTTTGTAATTAATAGAAAATACATGTTATGCTAATCAAGAACGATTGATTTTGGTTTATGAGATGAATTTAAATTTCAAGAAATGAACGTAAATGAAAGGTTTGCACAAACAATTCAAATACTACCAAAATATTGTTTTACTTAAAAAGGAGAACTTATTGATAACTATTGTTGGATACTAACAACAGTAGATATCGATCTTTTACAATAAAATTAACGGTACCAATTTTTTTGCACCAGATGCGCATTTCGACAATACATGTCTCTTCAGTGATGTTCGTGGCCAAAATATTTGAAATCCAAAGCTTATATAAAAGATGAAGAGTTATAATCCAAAAGGTCCAAAAAGTATAGCCAAATCCGTGAAAGGAATCAGAGCTTTGCATGAGGGAGATACATTCCTTAATTTAATAAATGTATTCGTAGATAGTAGATGTGTTTGTGTTCTGTTAAATTGTTCCCTTTGAAATTGTTATACGATGATGACTGATGTACCCATGTATTGCATATTTTGTTTAACGCTTCAATGTAAATAAACGGAATTTGATGAGACTGTCATTAAAGTGAGAGGGTTAGCGCTATAGAACCAGGTTTAATCCACCATTTTCTACATTTGAAAATGCCTGTACCAAGTCAGGAATATGACAGTTCTCGTCCATTCGTTTTTGATGCGTTTTGTTATTTGATTTTGCCATGTGATTATGGACTTTCCGAATTGATTTTCCTCTAAGTTCAGTATTTTTGTGATTTTACTTTTTATAATAATTTGTAATATTTTGTAACAGCAAATTTTGATAACACAAAAAATCCGTGTTTTTATGCCAGTATCGAAGCACTGGCTACTGGGCTGGTGATACCCTTGGAGACTAAAAGTCCACCAGCAGAGGCATCGACCCAGAGGTAGTAATAAAATTAACGGTACCAATTTTCTTGCACCAGATGCGCATTTCGACAATACAGAATACAATACAAATTAAAAATCAATTGTTCAGAGAACAATTGAAGGTCTTTCCACTGAAAACAATGTATTTTGATATGAAAGTTGTAAAATTAAGTTTAAAATGTCATTTCAATCCTCAACTGATAGGTTATTGTACGCTGATTCCAGAAATATATGGTTTCTATACAATATTTTTTAAACAAGAGAGATAATTTGTTACTTCCGGTTTAAAAATTGTTACTTCCGATAATATTTGAATATTTAATTGACACTGATTCCAAAAAGATCTGGTTCTATATACTTTTTTATTAATAAAGTACAAAAAATAGCTACTTCCGGTTTACACAAGGTCACTTCCAGTGGTTTTTTCAAGGTTAAATGGTTTGATACCTTTCGCCAAAAGTCTCATGGCTATATCATGTATACATATGAGCTGAAAGCAAAGGTCAAAAACTAGAACGTCAAATTAATCTATGACCTTGGGATCAATTTCAAGGTCATAAACCAAGGACCTCAAATCAAAAGACCATAGGTCTTAATTATATTTGGTTAATCAGTTATATCACCATACGCATATTTTTAAATACAAGAGGGGAGAAAACTCACTTTTACGTTCAACGTACCCTTGCAATTAAAATTTACGTGTTACGACATGTCTCAACTAACAATTTAGAAAAAAATATTTGTCGATATCTTATACGGTTTCTGGAAATTAGTGGAAATAAGCCAAATTCAAAAATTAGAATATGACCTTGACCTTTAACCTTGACCTAATTTTTATTTTTTTGGACCAAGGACCTCAAATCAAAAGATCCTTGGTCTCTAGCACTTATGGTTTACAAGATAGAAATGCATATCACTTATATCAAATGCATAATGGGAAATAACTCTCATATGGAGTGTTCACATCACTTCGGTCAAAATAGGACAAATCATGCGAAGGATATAACAAGCAATTTTGTAAAATAAATTTGTCATAATATTTTACGGTTGCGAAGGAGTTGCGCTAACAATGGAAACAGTGTTTGGGGAGATAACTCCTACAAAGAAAAGTATTCGTTTACGCAGGGTAAATTTTAAAAGCGCATAAACTGTTCGATATCATATCCCAAATATCTAAGCGACATATTGCGAAACAAATGTTTATCGCAAGAACAAAATTTGGCGGAAGAAAAAAAAAAATAATCAGAAGAAAAACAATAGGTCTTTCCACAGAAAAGTGGAAAGACCTAATTATTAACACAGATGGATGAATTAAAAACTAGTATCTATGAAAATAAACTCTCCAATAGTCTCCTTTTTATTTTTCAGCACAAACTTTCCCCTTCAGCGTATTGTGTTAAGGTATCTCAGTTAATTTGTTTTGGTCGTTCACATTCGCACTATACACAATTCATTCATTTGTGCTCCCAAAACGAGTTATTATGAAGAACGACTGAATTCAAAACGACAAATGGTTTACAATCCACATCAACTAATTTAATCCTGTTATCTATGATGTGTTTACTTACAACCACTTGGTCGATGCCACTGCTGGTTGAGTTTTATTCCCCGAGGGTATCACCAGCCCAGTAGTTAGCACTTCTGTGCTGACATGAACTATTATTGTTATGGTCATATTAATAAATTAACTGTTTACAAAACTTTAGAATTTTTGAAATATTAAGGCTTTTCTACCTCAGGAAAAGATTACCTCAGCTGTATTTTGCAAAATGTTTAGGAATTTTGGTTCTCAATGCTCTTCAACTTCGTACTTTATTTGGCCTTTTTAACACCTTGGGATTCGAACGTCACTGATGAGTTTTTGTAGACAAAACGTGCGTCTGGCGTAAATACAAAATTCAATTTTTGTATCTATGACTAGTTTATTTACTCATTAGCGACATGTTGTCTAGTATCTTTCGCCCCTCTTTGTCGCATTCTTTAATCTTTAGATAAAAGTATATTTGTTGATATGTTGATTTAAACAAAAATGTATAATTCCTGATTGTGACATTTTAATTGATTGCTAGTGATATACCCTGTCGACGCAACTCTGGTCTGAATCCTTTTGGAGTTGGTGCGATTCTTATGTTTTTGATCTGTTTTTTTCTAATCGACTTATGTGATTTGACATCGGTAAACAAAGGCAACAGTAGTATACCGCTGTTCAAAACTCATCAATCCATAGACAAAAAACTAAATCGGGGTAACAAACTAAAACCGAGGGAAACGCATTGAATATAAGAGAAGAACAACGACATAACACTAAAATGTAATACACACAGAAACGGACCGAGCATCAGACAAAATCCCACGAGAATAACAAATATAACAACTGTCGCTTTAATGTATTTCTAGAAACACGCTTGGATCTTTTACGGTGAATAGGTTCCAGGCTTACAATTAAATACACCAGATGCGCTTTTCGTCTTAATAAGACTCATCAGTGACGCTAAGATCAAAATAGTTATAAAGCCAAAGAAGTACGAAGTTGAAGAGCATTGAGAACTTAAAATTCCAAATAGTTACACCAAATACGGTTTAGGTAAAATGCCCTAAAAACAAGCTTTTAGGTAGGGTATGTTTCATTTTTCATACTTCACAAATTGCCGGCACATTCAGAAGAACGATGTCCAGTCCATAGCTCAGGATTTCCATAGACTGAGAGCGTTTGGTTTCCTGCTATGAATAAGAATACAAATGATAAAACGTAATTAAGAAATAATTCATGGGGGCTTGAATATATCGTGATTTTACCACGGGTTGGCTCTTTATGACAAATATTTAACCTGAGCCATAGCGAGGTTTAAAATATCGGCACCAAGGGACAACCCGTGGTAAAATCAAGATATTTTCAAGCCCCTATCTAATAGGACAAATACGGAAATTATTTTGAATCTAAGCGCTCTAGGTGAAGGTAGTATTTGCCGTTCTAGTAAATCAACGTACTTTTAAATTGACGTAAAAGAACGGAGCAAACTGAATAAGTGACATCCTTAAACTGTTATCAATAAAGTATTTAGATAGATTTGGATGCATATAAATGACAATTGTACTTATAAGTGTTTAAAAAATGGCTTATATAACACATTTTAGCATCGTTTGTTTTACGTTTCCTTGTTTGTGACGATTTTCGCGTTCACGAGCGTATATTATCCCGTAAAATGCTTGTATTTAACGTCATAGTTCTATGACGTCTGGTAGCTCATCATGAAAAAAGCATATGACGTGGGAGTACGATCGGAACAGCCTAAACAATATATTCATATTTTACCACGGGTGTGTACTCAACGCGTTTGAAGGACGTCGTGTTAGAATCCATCATAAATAACTTTAACATTTCAACTATTGTTATTTAAGAAGTTATTTCAACATCAAGTTTTTCAACAGAGTAATAAATAGTCCGTCCCCCTGGTTAAAAGACATGAACTTTCATTCTACGATTTCTGTTCGTTGTGTTTATTTTGTACGTATTGACTCCAAGTATGTTCATCCCAAAGCATTGTTTATTCAAATGAATCAAATATATGTCGGTCCTTTTGATAATTAGTTTTAGAGAATAAAGATATATCTAAAGTATAATACAATGTATAGGAGAACCATGCATATCACTGCAACGCTATAGTAAAATGTATTCAGAATAGGACGTTTACTTTGGATCAAAAAGGGAGCAAATTGATAAACATAGTTATATGGTTTGACCCTTTTCATGACGATGTGTTATTGTCCTTCACTTAATTGCAAAATTAGAAAAAAATAAGTTTAAAATGTTCCGAACGACTTCTTTCTTGTTTTCAGTCTTTAAGAAAACACCAAGAAACAGTGTCGGGAAACCGGATGTTTTGACTGCAGTACGCAGTAACCTGGATAATGAAAAAAACCTTGCATCTTTATTGGACAAGAAGAAAATTGTGCTTCGTTTGTGCTTAATCAATTGAAAAGAAACATAGAGCGATCGGTTTTATAACTGTAAAACTTACGAAACAAAACAAAATCAGTTTGATTGATTTTTCGCATGTCATTTTCTCGATAAATTATTCTGCATCCGAACAAAATCAACCGATTCACGCGAAAAAAACTTAGATATTTATTATTTTCTAGTATATTTTACTGACTTTATAATCGTATATATCTTCTGGTATTCGTGTTACTAAAAAAATGAGCTTATTGGGCTAACCATTGCACTAAGCTAATGAGTTGATCTCATGATTTTTTTCTGATCTAAATTTCTTTATCTTCTATTTTACTTTATTTGTATGTAGAGTGATAAATAGTATTGTGAAAAAAAATCCATTGAGATACATAAATACATTGTTGGAAAGCTGATAGTCAACATTTATATCGTTATTATAATGTCTTTTCTTTGTTTAATCTGCATCATAGTAATGCTATATCTTATTTCATTATTTCAAATTGTATGTGATATTCAAGAACATATCTTAAGTAATTGTAACATGATATTCAAACATATATATATCTAGCTCTGTTCACTTTTACTTAATAAGTAAATTTAAGATGTGTATGAGTCATAAGTAATTTGTTAATCTTCCGTTCTATACAATTTAGAAAATTGGTTTCTAGAAACTTAAACATACACATTTAAAACAGCAAAAACAATTGTTGCCATCAAAACGCAATAAATTTAAAGAAGAATTTTTTTTTTAGTGTTTTAGAATATACGATCTCGCATGTCAGTCTGATGTAGGGAATCCGAACATAACATCCTAGGTCTGATAAATAAAGAGTTTTGATTTTAACTATTACATTTTTTGTTTATTTCCACATGCCCGATTTTTTTACCCGCAGAAAGGACGGAGCTCGTCATTGCTTCACTAGCCTATTCCCCACTTTGTGTCATATGACTAGTTACAATGTAATTCAACTGAGAGAATTCGAAAATATAATTAAAGTTCAAACTAATAATTACTAATTATGAAATACAAATAAATACTTCCCTTTCCCCCTACAAGATTACAAAAAACAAAACTAACCGTATTTTTGTTTTTTGTTGCCGCAAAGCACACAGTACCTCTAACGAACGTTTTAAATTTATTGATTTACAGCTGTAGGATATGTCCTCGTTTGCATCTCCATGCTTTTACAGTTTTTAAAATTAAACTAAATCGGTTATGAAAATGAAATCCGTAATGTATAAAGTAGCGTCTAGTACAATAAAACAATCTATCAAAAGCTATATAATCTTAAATCAGCAATCTCTATGTCTATATATGAATGATACGTGATATATTAGATATCAGGTAATTTTGTCATGCAGATATAAGTGGTAAAAAGAAATAATAACTGACAGAAACAAATGATTCAGTTGTGGCAACTTGGTAGACAAATAAAGAATAACTAGATTGAATCTAATGTAGCATTGAATTAACGAAATTTGTGTATTTAATTATCTTAATTTTTAAACGACTATAACTATACATTTATTTATTTACAGGTCCCCTCCTATGCAAAGTTGCTTTTGCCTTTCCCATTTTGTGTATTACATCAGCGTCATATACTTTAGCAACAATGGCGTTTGAGAGACGAAATTGTATAGTGGATAGTCTAAAGACCCAAATAACGAACAGACATTGCAAATTTATTATCCCTTGTGTTTGGGTTATAGCTTTCCTTGCCGCTACTCCTACCATTATAGAATTCCAGGTTGTAGATCAACAGACAATAGAGGGCAACCAAACAGAAACACATAAAGCTTGCAATAGCGATATGGTACCCCGTGCCTTTGTGATTGGAAACGGAATAATGCTACTGTTTGTAACATATATCGTACCACTGGTTATCATTTTATACAACTATTCAAGGATAATATATTTTGTTGTTCAACAAACCAGATCATCTGCAGACCAAACGACAACAGCAGCCGCTGCCAATTCAACTATTTTGAAAAAGAAAATGAAGATAATTAAAATGTTAATAATTGTAGCAGTATTGTTTGCCATGAGCTGGTTACCTTATTTCATCACACTTATAATTGCAGTAAGTTGTTTTGGGGAAATTTTTATGATATGATATATAACGATGTATATTGAAATGTATTGTGCCTACCATATCATACGATTGTAAAACTAAACAATTACCAAACTCAGGTGACAGTACTTTAACGATATCCAAATCATATTAATCGATTAGGATGAGACACATAGGAAACAACATCATATAAGGTATTGTATGCACTCAAATAGAAGTAAGACTGGTTCAATAACAGGGTAAGCAGATCATACTATGCACACATCACCAGCCATGAGAATTTATGAAGATTCAAGGTTACAATCGGTGATGAAGGACGGAGCTGTTGGAAAAGTTTTTTATGTAAAATCACACCCTTGTTAACGGAGTTAGTAAAGTGTAGATATGCCCGAGAGTAACGTTTTAACTGAGATATGTAATCCTTTTCAGATGAGGAGAAAGAATTTTCCTGCTGACAAATTGGAACTTTTTTTGAAATTTGAAATCATCATGTTTGTCAAAGATTTAGTTGAACCGATTTATTAAATTTCATAACTATTTTGCTTTTTCTCGGCGACCAATTTTCATCAATTGGGGAAACCGGAGAGACCAGAATTAACTTACTACTAGTACCTTATGTCGTAAAACTGACAAACCCTAGTCACTTAAGATCACCTGTTGAATATATCCCCTCATAATTTTTGCTATAGGTCAACAATGAGACATAATATTGTTTATAGATCAAAAACACTTTATTGATTTGTTTAATCATAATTTGTTACCTGCTCTAGAATACATGATCAAGGTTATTGCAACATTATGTGCCATGCTATCCGAAATCGAGAACAGAAAAGCAATCCTTATATTTTATAAAGAAAATACAGATATTTCAATTATGAATCGGGACAATACATTCCTTGCTTTTCCATTATATATTAAACCTCATTGTAATCAAATTATTATTATTTCAGAAAAGCACAGGGAGTGATGGAAGTGAAAGCGCCAGTTCAGTTACATTTTTGGTAAAGATAGCCTTAGCCGCATTCAGCACCGCGTACAATGTTGTTCTATACGTTACATTTAATCCTATGTTTCGACAGGCCTTTTTACGTATATTTATGTGTAACAGAAAGAAACAAAATAAAATTGCAGCGGTGTCAGATCTGGATACACAAAACCGTCCTAATGAAAGATCATGTGGTGTTCTCGCTACAGCAAATACATCGGTGGACAATACGTCTTGTCAGCCTTAATTGACAGGAAAAAAATGTCACAATGACACAATTGTACCAAAAACATGATTACGACTATTGATTCGAATTTCTTATTCGTAACTGAAGATTTCAAATAGTTCAAATGAACTTTTGAAAATTGAACATTTCCAATGACTTTAATGTAGTGATCTATGTGTTTCATTTCATACCCAAATAATTCCTTGCACTCTTCCCCAAATATTTTCTTGGAACAAAGCAGAATTTAACTGAGCAAATCGTTTGAGAATAATAATCTTTGATGAAAATATTTAAAAAAAAAGCAAGTATTAAGGAGGAGATCTGAAAAGTAATTCATTTTTTTTTTAAAATCACTGAAATTTTTATATTTTAGTAATTTGAGACCATATCCGTTAGAGAATATTTGTGACTTATGCTGTTCTTTGATAAAAAGTAGAATTTACTTGACATGACTACATATGGATACACTCATTTTCACTATAACGTATTGTCACTGCTCTCTACAAAAATATATAAATATTTAAATGACTGGATCGATACCACTGCTGGTGGATAACTGCTCCCAGATGGCTTTACAATGTACAAGCTCATTATTTAGATCTTATGTACCTAGACCTAAATTATCATTGATATGGTCAAACTTATAAATTGAATGTCTGCAAACCATTACATTTTTCGGAATACGAAATATTTCAACCCCAGGAATATATCCCAAACAATAGAATAAGTGACCAATTCGCCTTCAAATCATATTCAAATTTCTTTCAAATCGTGAGTCGGTGATTTGTTATAGAACCATAACTTGCGATTCATTAGAGAATTTATAAACACATCAGAATTCGCCAACTTCCCCAAAACTGATGTTTTTTGTGCTTCCTTTCAATTGTATAATTGGTTAACAATTTGTTTCTGTTATTGCGTTATTTCTTAATGATTTGTTTACTTGGAATATTGTATGATAATTTTCAAAAAGATTTCTAAATTTGTAATATTTGTTAGCTAAAAATATTGTGGATTCGTTATGAACTGTTTACCTAAAACATAATAAGAAAGATTTGGAGGCAATTTGTTGGTGATGCAGTTGTGATTTATTAGCTATTTTGCATGTGAAATTTATTATTTTCAAAGCATAAAGATATTTGAATATTTTGGTATTATTTGATTCAATGATTTGACCTTCCATTTGTTTTTTGATTGCTTCCACTTTATTTGTCAGAACCTATCGGACTTTTTAGTCATCAATGCTTGATTTAACCTGTTTAACTTTATTGTAAGGACCATACTGACTTGTCTTTTGGTGATTAAACGCACGTCTGGCAAACATTATGCTTAATCATCTTATCCATTATGAGTTTATTGACAACACCAACCGCTGGATTGATGCAATAGGTTACCGAAGGTATCAGTAGTCCAGTAAACAGCACTTCTGAGTTGTTATGAATTATCATTGATATTGTATAATTAGAAATTACCTATAAACAAAAACTTCAACATTTCCTCGAAATACTAAAGGTGTTTAACCGCAGGAATGAATATCATTTGCTCAATTTTGATAAATCTTTCTTAATTGTTGGTCTTCAATGCTCTATTTCTTCGTTCTCTATATATTTTGTTTTATTACAGTGTCAATGAAGGAAATTGTCTGGCGTTTAAAATTTCCATCCTCTATATTATGAGTATATCTGCGACTTGAAATAATTTCCTTTTGATGTGTTTAAAGTTTTTTTTTCAAAGCAGATTTGATGAAGCAAATATTTAATCATAAAATGACGGAATAAAAACAAATTATTCCTGTAGAGAACATATAGTATCATCAGGTTTCTGTGTTTCTGTAGAATATTACTTCAATCATACGATATGAATAAGCGAACAAATCAAAGTTGTTATTGCGAGGAATAGACCAATTTGTATACTTTAAAATACAATCTTCGTTCTAATTGAAGGATATTTGTTTTGTTGTTGTCACGAACTTCTCTTTTTGCAAGTTCATGATGACATTCTGCCATAATGTCGATACAAACTGTTCATTAAATAAGTTAATGTGAGAAGCCTTAATCTTCAAATATAGTAGAATCAGTGTCTACCTCAAAGTAGAAAACACATTCATTTTAGCTCTTTTACCACAGGAAAGAACCCTATTGTATGACACGGTTATATCATGATGACAGCCGTAAAAGGTACATCACTTTTAATGTCATGATAAAATTGCGCCACCTACATTATTGAAAGATGAAATTCTTTTGTCGTAGTTATAAGAATCACAGGCACGTATTATCGAAACATGTATATGATAACACACATATATTTTTTTACATTAAATATCACTCTCTTTACAACCACAAGTTTAGATCTCGTTTTTATTCTGCAGTCTCCGAGTGGTTCGTCAGTTGAGTGGTCAGTGTTTTGCTGTTATAGCTTTTTTATATTCGCGGTTAATAAACTTATTAAATCAAATATTAAGAAACTTATGGACAACTCTCACATGCAAAGTCGAATTCGTGGAAATTGTATTTTTATTTCATTTTGTTTTGGTCCTCAGATCCTTCATCACCAAAGTTTGAGCAGAAAGTTTATGAACAAGGGTTATGTCAAAGAACTGTTCGTCCTTTTACTAAAATAAAAAGTCATCGAAAGACATCAAGACCATGTTGATAAATATACAAGATTTTCTTGAAGTATAGATTATAGGTAATGACGTTCGTTTATTTGTCCATGTAAATGAATGACCTTAACCGTGTGATTCATTTTTGTTAATGTTATTTTGTCTTTTAAACATGTTTCCATTCGAGCGTCACTGATAAGTCTTTTGTAGACGAAATTTTAGCTGCTGTTCCCTTATTTTTGACATTTTTACCTTTTATGTCTATTTGTTTTTCTCAAACAGTGTTGTCAATATAATGTGTGTTATGCTTGTGTAAGAGGTACAAGTAAGAGGTTTTGCTAGCTATAAAACCAAGCTTATACCATCATATTTTACATAAGGAAATGCCTACACCAAGTCAGGAATATGACTTTTTCCCCATTAATCTTCCATAAGTTTGATTGGCGTTTGATCTAGAGATTTGATATGGGACTTTCCAATTCGCATGTCCTTGGAATTTGGGATATTTTATGTTTACCTTTTCTAAATTCTTTTCGCTTTTTGTGATTGTCTGGATAAATCTTTAAAACTATGGGTAGAAGTTTAGCTTTTATCCCATTTTCCCTTGTATTTGAAAAAGTCTCCAATTACCTTTGCAGTATATCAGATATCAACGGAGTTTCTATGAGTATAATATTATATATTGCTACTGTACTATAATAGATAATATTGTGGTATGTATATAAATAAACTCATCATAGATACCAGGATTGAAATTTTGTATTTACGCCAGACGCGCGTTTCGCTTACAAAAGACTCATCAATGACGCTCGAATCATTAAAAAATGTTAAAAGTTGGTATGTATAATACTTCATTATAACCAGTATATTATATATTCATAAAGTTTAGGCATATGATTTCAACAATGCGGAAAACTCTTTTTTAGTAACCACCTTGTATTCATGATTGATTTGATTTTTTTAATAAGAATTTCTTTGATTTGCACCGATATAGACCTATTATTTTATGCATAATTGCACACTTTCAGAAAGAAATTGAGTTGAGAAATATTAAGAAATCAAACAGTTAGAAATATAATCAATACGCCTTTGAATTGATATCATAAACAGACCTATACAAACTTATTTCATTAATCAAATGAAGCCACAGTAGCTTTGCGATATTTTACTACATGGTACTCTGAAAACTGAACAGAAGCAGTTGTGGAAATAACAAAAAGAAGCAGACGAGAAATTTGTTTGCGAAAATTTTTTAAAATTAATTTGATTATATTTTGCTGCATAATGTTTCGATAATCGATAATTGGGAAAATAGGTCAATTTTGCTTGACTTTCTTTGTTATGACACAATTACATATTATATAAATTGAGGACATACTAGTACTGAAAAGCACAAGAAAATGTAATAAAAAATGTTATTAAGTTACTTAATGATGGATTTTATATACTTATCTATATTTAACCCCGAATGACCCTAAACGGCAGATTGAGTTTAGTCTTTAGTTTTCTATTTTGTGTGTTGTGTTCTATAATTTGTTTGTTTGTCATTTTCCTTTTAGCCATGACGTAATCAGTTTATTTTCGATCTTTGAGTTTGACTGTCCCTCTGGTATCTTTTGTCCCTCTTATGTCATACATTCATGATCTTTTTAAAACTTTACCCTCTCTTCTGAAAATATAAACTGAACTTAAACCCAACGTGATAGGAATTATGTGTAAAAGATCAACTTACATAAAAGATCACCTACATAAAAACAACCCACTTAAACTATTGGGTCAACTCTTTTATCTCTTTTTAAAGAAACAAAAGAAGGAAAAATGTTTTCGTAGGTTTCAATTTTTGGGATGATGGAAAAGGATGGAATGTTAATTTGATTTAACACTTTTATAAAACATTGCATTATCATCTTTACTGTTTGCAATTGCATCGTCAATCATCCCTAGACTAAGTACAGCAATTATTACTAAATATATTAGTTTTTGACATCTTGTAGTACGAATTGTCTTTTTAAAATGAAATGGTATTGCTATTGTATTTTTTTTTAAAGAAAATTGTGTCATCGATTTCTTTAGTATAGTAGGGACGACATCAAAAGTCAATGAAGGATAAAAAACGTCATTCAAATATTTTGGGGTTGGGGTCAAAATTGCTGCAAGTTCTTATTTAATTGA
This sequence comes from Mytilus trossulus, assembly GCF_036588685.1. Taxonomy (NCBI): domain Eukaryota; kingdom Metazoa; phylum Mollusca; class Bivalvia; order Mytilida; family Mytilidae; genus Mytilus; species Mytilus trossulus. Next base: position 55,614,481 of record NC_086379.1, on the reverse strand, counting down.
CATCGATTTTATATATATCCTTATTGGTCAATCATTTTTTTCCCAAATTAATATAAGAAAGGGGGGTGATGGGTGGTGTGTGTGTGTGGGGGAGGGGGGAGGGGGGCGGGGTCAGTGAAAAAAACTTTTTTTTTTTTTTATGCAACATTGATAATTTGATATAGGGAAATATAATCTTGACGTCGAGATTTAATTGTGCTTTGAGTTCTTGGTTTTGACGTATACAAAAACACTGATGCTTTAATGATTTACAACAAGAACGATATCGGTCGTCTTCAGTATTAAATACCAAAAAATAGTCAGTGGTAAAAACACATCATTTTTATATCGTAGCACATAGTTTTTAGAAAAGGCAACTGAATAGATTTATGATCATTTTTGGCGGAATGTGCATTCTCCATAGATATTTGCACTTCTTTCTACATAATATTCAATTTTCCGTCAAAACAAAAGTTCTCAGTTTTTTTTGTTGTATCAACGTTTAGATAATGATGATGATGATGATGTTGATGATGATGATGATGATGATGATGATGATGATGATGATGATGATGATGATGATGATGATGATGATGATGATGATGATGATGATGATGATGATGATGATGATGATGATGATGATGATGATGATGATGATGATGATGATGATGATGATGATGATGATGATGATGATGATGATGATGATGATGATGATGATGATGATGATGATGATGATGATGATGATGATGATGATGATGATGATGATGATGATGATGATGATGATGATGATGATGATGATGATGATGATGATGATGATGATGATGATGATGATGATGATGATGATGATGATGATGATGATGATGATGATGATGATGATGATGATGATGATGATGATGATGATGATGATGATGATGATGATGATGATGATGATGATGATGATGATGATGATGATGATGATGATGATGATGATGATGATGATGATGATGATGATGATGATGATGATGATGATGATGATGATGATGATGATGATGATGATGATGATGATGATGATGATGATGATGATGATGATGATGATGATGATGATGATGATGATGATGATGATGATGATGATTATGGAACGCCGGAACTGTCTTATAGTGTAAATATTTAATGTGTTTTGTCGCTTTGCCTTTACGTCCTGTCATTTCTTCTTTATGTTAGGTGCATATGCCCTTATATCCTGATATGGCATCTCTGTGTTATGTCAAATTAGTAATTTGTTTGGTCAAACAATTGTATGATATGTCATTTCTAAACTTTGTTGTGTAAAATATGCATTATGCTGTAACTACTATATATTCTGTGAATACATCGGAACTTTATGATCAACCACCTTTAAATTCTATCGTATTTTATCTATGTTGTGTTTATTCTTCTTTCACGTAAGTCAGTTAATAATTGCGTCCTGTCTCACGTGTTATTGTTAGGTCAAATGTTCTCAACATTTTGTTTTGATACACCTTTGTTCTATGTAAATCTCACGATATTATAGTCTTTTGGCGTTATGTTGTGTTTATACATATGTATCTCCAGTGAAAAACATAATACATCATGGTATAATTCATATGCGTTTTGTCGTACAGTTGATACTCTCTGTGAGCATGCATTATGTCATGTGCAAATGCCTTTTACACTATGTGCAAGCAACTAATACCTTATGTGCAAACCTCGTTTACCTTATGTGCAAACATTGTTCATTCTATGTGCAAACATCGTTCACCCTATGTGCAAACATCTTTCATCCTATGTACAAACAGCGTTTACCTTATGTGCAAACACCTATTACGTTATGTGCAAATACCTATTAGTTATATATAAAAACTACATCATTATGTACAAACACTATTACGTTATGTTCAAACACTATTACGTTATGTGCAAATACCGCTTACATTATGTGCAAACACCGATTACGCTATGTGCAAATGGCTATTACATTATGTCAAAACATCTATTACGTTAGGTGCAAACACCTATTACGTTATGTCCAAACACCAATTACGTTATGTGCAAACACCTATTACGTTCTGGTAAACGCTTTTTTGACACAGATTAAAACAAAACGCATCAGTGATATACACTTTGAAAATTAAGAAAATTATAAGTTTTAGCTTTCTAAAAAGCTCTGAACTACTTCGCTGTATTCTTTTTCAAGATAATATCCATTGGATGCTGAATGTGAACTGAAGGTAATATCGGGTTGTTGATTTAGTTTTGGAATATAGTATATTTATATATTGATTGATATAAAAATGTTATATAAATATTTAGTTTTTTGTTCTTCTTAAAGAGTGTGCGTTATACATCCATTCTTTTTATATTTTGTTCACTTTACTTGATGAAAATTAAAATATTTACAAATATATAGACACGATTCTCGAGGTGTGTCTCTCTGGAGGTGTGTCTAAATTTACAAAGTCATAGAATACATTTAATGCATTTTTGTGAAAACATTGTACAGGAACATTTTTAGCAAACAAATCGTACATATTGCAGATTAGCAATGCAAGTAAAGACGTATAAATGATTGATATTTCAATTTTCAATTTCAGTGAGTAATATATGCATAATAAAACGACCATGAATTTATAACATTTGATCTGAAATGTAATACACACAGTTAATTTTCCGGCATTTGATGGCTTAGTATCCTCAGAAGTGAACAGTCTGTAAATATTTATCTCATTTAAGGTGGCTCGTGGGTACAAAAATTTTAGCAAAAAATTAAACCTTTATTTTTTCATTACAAATTTTATTTATTACACTATTAGTTGTAACTTTATGATATGGTACAAAAAACAACCCCAAAAAATGATTTTGTTTGGCCCCAAATGACTTTAAAAATTGAAAAAGCTCTAAATTATCTCCCTTTGGTGCAAAAATGCCATTTTTTGGCCTTAAATTTGAAACATCTTTTTTAACTCATCAGTGACCTATATTTTTTATTATTATTTTAAATAAGCTGTACACAAACTAAATAATTGTAAAATTTAAGCGATTTCTTATATTAAGTTATTTTTTATTTTTTTTTATTTCGATATTTCCTCTTTTTCTCCTATTAGTTCAACAGAAAAAAAGGACATTAACAAAAATATATGCTTCTTCCAGAGGCAGATTTTAGCTTAAATGAACGGTGACCCCATTTTTTTATTTCGTTTTTCTTTTAAGTATATGATAAAGTTCATTTATGAAAAAATATAGCGAAAACCAATATTAGAAAAAAAAAATCATTTATACCCAGGAGCCCCCTTAAGCCAAAAGTTGCTGAATTTCAGCCACATCATGACGCAACCAAACATAATTTATATGTGACAAGTAATTATTTCAAGATGGCGTGTATATCGACTGAAACTAAAAGCTATGTACTATTATTCGAAGCAAAATAAAGCTACATGTAAAAAACAAAATGCAACCTCATTTCTTTACGGAAAATGTGAACAGAAAATAAGTTGATATAAACAAAAAGAAGACGTGGTATGATTGCCAACAAGACAACTCTCCACAAGAGACCAAAATGGCACAGCAATAAAAAACATAAGGTCATCGTACGGCCTTCAACAATGAGCGAAGCCCATACCGCATAGTCAACAATAAAAGGCACTGAAAAGAATATGTAAAACAATTCAGACGAGAGCACTTATTTATGTAATGTTCTTTTCCATCTGCACCTAGCGGGTCATTTCATAGGTCGCCATATCTTGCATACATAATCATATCATATGGTTTTGGAAGGCGCTAAATTACGTTTGTGAGTTATAGACTTTTGACAAGGTCATCACAGTATATATGCGTCTATTCAGATTATATTGACTGAGGACAAAGATATTTTCTCGTCACCTCTTATCTTGTATTTTTTTTAATAAGCATGGAGTTTTGGTAAAACTGAGTCCTGAACCCCCTATTAATCAAACTGTTCATAGAACCAACAAACGCAGCTCCATCATTTTCAAAAATTATGGTTCCGCCACTGGTTATTGAATGAGAAATCAAAAAGAGAAAAAAAATAGGACTTTTTTTTTAACATAAATTAATAATATGAACGGTTTGTTAAACTTGTTAGAAACATACATAAAGTAAAAAAAATCTTTAATATGTATACACACGTACAGAGAAAGTGTGTTACCGCATGCGGAAGGATGTTGCAAGAACGTTTGCGATATCCCATGCAGAGTTATCTGTCTTTGCTCCCTCTCTCTGCGTGGGACATTGAATGTTTTGCTGGAAAATATGAGTGCCCACTCAAATGCAATCTATTAGAAAAATCGAAATATTACAGAAGAGTGTCCACCATGCACTTGCACAGCACTATAATTGATATAGTGCAATAGAATGTTATACACATGGATGAAAATTATATATACATGTAACTGTAATTTCAAATATTAAAATAATGTATACCAAAACCAAGAGTTTACTGATTTGTATCACTTCTACGATGAGGTTGAATTCATCATCAACGTACAGAAAAAATATATATCTGTCCTTTAAGTTTAACGTCATTTTCAGGTAAAGAGATGTGATTTGGTTTTCCGAGACAAGTGCTTGTGACCGTCCACAAGAACTTGCAGTCATCCGATGTTCAGTACTTCAGTACTTTGATTCATATCTTTAACATAAAGATTTTCTCAAATAGTAAAAAAAAACATAACAAGGGTTTTATATTTTTTACAAATGTCTAATTGTCCATATATAATCTTGATTCATTTTGAGAACTCAAATCGTATCAATAACAAATTGCACATTTAAAGATTATTAAAACTGGGAGTTAGCTCGCAATTGTTTCATGGTGCCTTAAACGGATGAACAAGAGGGTTCCGAAATTCCAATAATACAAAACATGACAAGTGAACTTTCTTAATTTATAATCAGTAGCAGGAAAATTACAGAAGAATTTTAGCCTTCCCGTTCGTGTTAAAGTCTGTCACAGTTTTCTTTTCGTTATATAGGTGATTTTTTTAAAGAATTTTGAGTAAATATGTTACGTCGATTTCAAGGCGAACAAGATTGCTTCAATTCAAGATTGTTACCGCACTTGGAGGATAAAAATTCGTAAGAGTTCCGCGGAACCAAGTGTCTCGACTACTTTTACTGTTAATCGCAGGCTCAGCAAAAATGGGGGAAAAAATCAATATAAATATTTCTCTTGATACGATCTTTGATTGTAAGAAGCTTCTGTCCACGTTTGGTAAAGATACAGGCTAGTTTATGAATTTAATAAATGTTTAAAAAAAAATGAACTTCAGACTGTAATGTTAACTGGAAGTCCATTCATAAGTAAAACACAGGTACAAAATCTTAACACAATTTCTTTCCAGATACTAGCTTTTGAACACAAATAAGCTTCTGTCCAGTTTCGTACAAATCCAAAAGAGTATAAGAAGGTTATTATAATTCTAAAAACATTAACCACAGAGTGAAGATGTTGTTTCACAGAGTGAATGTTATATATCCTGGCAGAAAAATCTAATAGATATAGGAAGATGTGGTGTGAGTGCCAATGAGACAACTCTCCATCCAAATAACAATTTAAAAAGTAAACCATTATAGGTTAAAGAACGGCCTTCAACACGGAGTCTTGGCTCACACCGAACAACAAGCTATAAAGGGCCCCAAAATTACTAGTGTAAAACCATTCAAACGGGAAAACCAACGGTCTAATCTATATAAACAAAACGAGAAACGAGAAACACGTATATACTGGTATTACATAAACAAACGACAACTACTGTATATCAGATTCCTGACTTAGGATAGGTGCAAACATTTGCAGCGGGATTAAACGTTTTAATGGATCCAAACCTTCTCCCTTTTTCTGAAACAATAGCATAACATCACAACATATAAGTTCATGGACATCTAAGTTCATTAATAAGTAAAACACGGAAAAAATGGAATTCTAATTTTACAAATTTTAATTGTGGATACTACATGTATCTTATGATCATAAACAAGCTTCTGTCCAAGTTTGGTAGAAATCCAGTATTGTTTAAGAAAGTTATTACAATTTAAAAAACTTTAACCACAGAGTGAATATTTGTGGACGCCGCCGCCGACGACGACGGAATGTAGGATCGCTATGTCTCGCTTTTTCGACTTAAGTCGAAGGCTCGACAAAAATGGCAATATGTAACGGAAACTGTCAAAACATATTTTAGAATAACATTTAGATCCAATAGAATATATTTGTATGAAATTTTATATTTTTTTTTAAATAAGATTTGTCAGAATAATGATATGCAGCAAATTCCTTTTATGAACATTTGGCTTGATTGTGTATTTAGATAAATTTATCGAACTATTCGCGTTCATAACTAAACGCATCGAAGCTTACCGTTTATACCGTATATATCCCATAATAATATTCATTGAATTTATGACTCTCCGTTGGGAAAATAAGTTTATGTTTCTAATTTATACGACGATTATCGTTGAAATATTGAACAAAAATGCATATCAACATCTGTGGAATAATGTATTGATTATAAATGTACTTTGTCGGTAAACGTGAAATTTGTTTGTACGAGAGCTTTAGAAACAGGACGAAAAGCGAGGCTTGTCGAATTTTCTCCTTTTTCGCAGCGAGAACTAATACATTTGATAATTTTGACAATGTACATATTTTGTTTACAATTTACACCGGTATTTGAGAATAAACTGTTTAAATCTTAACCATTGTCTCTGATGATTGAATGATTGAAACGCGGACTCGAAGAAACCCCCAAAATGAACTACATGTATTACCAGAAAGAAATCCATATCACCGATTGATCAACATGGAAACGGGTAGCAGAAAAATTTACGTGTACAACAAATGTTGTTTACCTGTTATTTGTATACAATAAAAAGCTAATAGCAGGATAAAAGCAAATTACTTAACTGTAACATTTTTTTTTAAAAATGGTGAAAAAAATAAATGGGTTAAAAAAAAAAATAGATTTTTTTTTTGGTTTAAGGCCATAAGAGGATCTATTGTTATTTATTTCTTTGTAATTGGGTCTTTCGTGGAGAATTGTCTCATTCGTATTCATACCACATCTTTTTCATAGATAGTCAGTATTTTCTTAAATTCAAAGGTAAAATTATGTTATGATGACCATTTTAGCAACGAAATCATGTATTTATTCTTATAGACAACAAAAGAAACGGTATGCACACCTTTAAATTTTATAAAAAAAATAATAGAAGAAAACAATAACAATTTACTAGATTATGTTTTTTTTTGTACCGTTCTTGATGACACGATTCGAAAAGCTACCGGACCAAATACGATTAAATAAAAGTCATTACCTGGAGTTTCAAGTTGCGGGATTTAATTTCGAGTATGGCCAGTGAAGATGAAACAAGGCTGATAACCCTTTCTTTCAGAATAAGATGAGTATGCGTCATTTTTGTGGATTACAAGATAAGGCAGGTTTTAATATGAAAAAAAAAGTTTTTTTTAGAGAAAATACAGCTTTTTGTTACACCCGTCTACCTGATTGATCCAAAATCGGATCAAATTTTTCCAACATCCCTGTGAGTTTTAAAAAAAATGTCAGATTAGAGGTGCGGGTCACCTGACCACCCCTTTTCAGGACACCAACCTTTCCAACACGCCTTGTCAGGGACGGAGGAAATAATAAGTCTTAGGAAGGTTATTCAGAATAATATTCACAATGAACGAAAAAAAAAACTTCAACATTTTGTAGGATTCCTTAACTGCTACACGAAACGTGGGAGACGTCGTTACATTAGTATTAATCTAGTATTATAGATGAAAACAATACTGGGAGGGTAATATCAAATCATCCTTGTCTCTTGTGAAGAGTTATCACATTGTCATTCGTACCACATCTTCTTTTTTTATATCATTTTGTTCCTTTCGGTTGCACCTCTTGGAAACGTGTCTGTATATTTGTTAAAATTTTCAACAAAAATGTGAACAAATTTGCCAATAGAATTGAGTATAGAAATGGGGAACAACCTGACCATAGAAAAAAACAACAGCATGGATGCATAACGCACACTTTTAAAGTGGAGCAAAGTAATTTCCCATAAAACTAGATACATTGTATGAATATAGCATTTTTACACCAATCAATATAATTATAAAAAATTCACAGTTTGATAGAAATGTCAAAATTTTAGTTTTCTTCATTTTCAAAATGCATATCATTGATGCGTTTTGTTTTAATCTGTGTAAAAAAAAAGCGTTTACCAGAACCTAATAGGTGTTTGCACATAAGGAAATAGGTGTTTGGACATAACGTAATAGGTGTTTGCACCTAACGTAATAGGTGTTCGGACATAATGTAATAGGCATTTGCACATAACTTACATGGTGTTTGCACCTAACGTAATAGGTGTTTGGACATAATGTTATAGGCATTTGCACATAACGTAATAGTGTTTGCACATAATGATGTAGTTTTTATACATAACTAATAGGTATTTGCACATAATGTTATAGGTGTTTGCACATAAGGTAAACGCTGTTTGTACATAGGGTGAAAGATGTTTGCACATAGGGTGAACGATGTTTGCACATAGGGTGAAAGATGTTTGCACATAAGGTAAACGAGGTTTGCACATAAGGTATTAGTTGCTTGCACATAGTGTAAAAGGCATTTGCACATGGCATAATGCATGCTCACAGAGAGAATCAAATGTACGGCAAAACGCATATGAATTATACCATGATGTATTATGCTTTTCACTGGAGATACATATGTATAAACGCAACATAACGCCAAAAGACCATTATATCATGAAATTTACATAGAACAAATGTGTATCAAAACAAAACGTTGAGAACAATTGACCTAACAATAACACTTGAGACAGGACGCAATTATTAACTGACTTACGTGAAAGAAGAATAGACACAACATAGATAAAATATGATAGAATTTAAAGGTGGTTGATCATAAAGTTCCGAAGTATTCACAGAATATATAGTAGTTACAGCATAATGTAATGCATATTTTACACAACAAAGTTTAGAAATGACATATCATACAATTGTTTGACCAAACAAATTACTAATTTGACATAACACAGAGATGCCATATCAGGATATAAGGGCATATGCACCTAACATAAAGAAGAAATGACAGGACGTAAAGGCAAAGCGACAAAACACATTAAATATTTACACTATAAGACAGTTCCGGCGTTCCATAATGATGATGATGATGATGATGATGATGATGATGATGATGATGATGATGATGATGATGATGATGATGATGATGATGATGATGATGATGATGATGATGATGATGATGATGATGATGATGATGATGATGATGATGATGATGATGATGATGATGATGATGATGATGATGATGATGATGATGATGATGATGATGATGATGATGATGATGATGATGATGATGATGATGATGATGATGATGATGATGATGATGATGATGATGATGATGATGATGATGATGATGATGATGATGATGATGATGATGATGATGATGATGATGATGATGATGATGATGATGATGATGATGATGATGATGATGATGATGATGATGATGATGATGATGATGATGATGTGAGCTTTGAACTTCATTCAGTGTACAGGATACGTTTGAAAGACCGAATCCACCTTGAAACTAAATAAAATAACAGCTGTCTTATCGGATAAAGTGATCCACGTAACTAGTAACCTCCCTCTTTAAAAAAAAGGTAACATCAATTATATAAGCATTAAAAAAGCTTATCAAAGATACCAGAGTTATGCCATCACGAGTTGGTTGATCGTTATGGAATAACCGTTTCACAGATGATATCTGATATGTTCTTTGTGTCGAAACTACAATGCTTTTTCCTTTTCACGAATTGACCTACTGAATAAGACTTATTACCAGATGTGTAATAACATAAGCTACACGACGGGTGCCACATGTGGAGCAGGATCTGCTTACCCTTCCGGAACACTTCAGATCATCCCCTAGTTTTTGGTGCAGTTCGTGTTGCTTAGTCTTTAGTTTTCTAGGTTGTGTCTTCTGTGTTATTATTTGTCTGTTTAATTGTCTTTTTATTTTTAGCCATGGCGTTGCTAGTTTATTTTTATCTATGAGTTTGACTGTCCCTCTGGTATCTTTCGTTCCTCTTTTGTGTGCGATTGGTCTAGACAAAAACTCATCAATGTCGCTTGAATTAAAACATTTTAAATACTTTTCAAATACTAAGTCTTAGAGCTTTAAAAGGAAAAAAAAATCCCCAAAACGGTGCTTATTACTGCTAAAGTAATATATACGTTAGCGGCAATAAGTGAAATGAGGTATTAGTCTTAAATCCTAAAACATGTGTGAAGGCATTAAGCTTTATGCCTAAAATATAAATGCGAGAAAGTAAAAGACATTTATGCATTTGAATAAACAATATATTTGTAAAATAATAACATTATGAGAACTGGGGCCTGTTTATCGAAACTGTCCTAAAATCGATCCTATAAGATATTCTTAGGTCAGAAATTATGATAGAGTTAGGACCGACTTACGATATGTCTCAGCATGCACATTGAAGCTATTTGATGATTAAATATCTTAGCTAGGATTCCTAACCGCGTATTGACGTGCAAAAAATAGCAAATGAAAAAAAATAATATTGTTTCAAATTTAGCCAACAACTTTTATTTAAAAACCGACTAATTATTAGAAAATCAATAAAAGTTTTAAATTATAATAATTTGTACATCGAACAAAACATAAGTAAAAAATACAACTACTTTTTATATTATAATTAAACAAACTAACTGCAAGTAGTTTTATATTTTACATATACTCAGTAAAATCATGCTTTGAGGGAGCTGAAATGGAAGTGTCTCAACACTCCACAAGAGACTGGAAATAAAATCACTAATAAGACAAGTTATCTATATTAAAATAATAATCTAAAAATATGAAAACTTGATAAAAATTTGTGTTCAAATAATTTTGTAATCACAAGTTGTGAAACTGTTAATAAAGAAAATTTACTTATCCTATATATTTTATTTTACAAAAATGGTGTGAGCAACAAAAATCACATTTTAATTTGTTTACCTTTGACCAGTTTAATTCATTTCGACTAGGGAAGTGAACAAATTTTCAAATAAATTATTAAAATATTTTTTTAGAATCTCCCCCTTGTTTTATTGGATTATATCAATCACTTTTTTAAATCTTTTTATTGTTTTGTAATATCACAAAAACATGAAAAAGTATGTGTAAATCTGTTTTTTAACTGCTAAAATTACTAAATAAAATACAAAATTTTTGAAGATCTGTCAAATGAATGTATATTTACACATGTTACATAAGAAATAAACTAAGAAACTCCGTTATATCAAGAATAAATCACCAAATATGCACTCATTCCAGATTTGACTTATTGACTAAAAATCTGTTCGGCAGTAGGATGAATGATCATTTTAAGATTTCAGGTTATAGCTTAATGCCTGAAAATTTCAGGCAATTACTTAATGCTTAGGCGTTAGCTTATTGCCTAGGATTTAAGCTTAATGCCTTCGTTGCAGAAAACGAACATGAATAACAATGATAACTTGTATCAACGATGTCAGCCTTTCGAAAGTTTCATATTACGGACGCCATGATTATTTGGTTGGCCGTTATTGAATATCTGTTTCACGTGATATGTTCTATTTGCCGTCACCACAAGTCCAACCTCTTTTCCACAATTGTGAAATCGCTGAATGAGAATTTTAATGAGAGTTGGATTCTCTTTAGCAACACGACGGTTGCCACATAGGAAGCTATAACTTCTTCCGGATCACCTACAGTTTTTGGTGGGGATTACCAGTATGTTACTCGGTTTTTAGTTTCCTATGAAGTCTTTCGTTTTGTTTCTTGTCGTGAAGTTGTCAGGTTATCTTCAACCAGAGTTTTGAATGTTCATTTGGTATATTCAGCATTTTTTTTATTTAGATGATGAATTCCTATTTTAAATATATTCTAATCATGTAAGGTATTGATAAGAAGGCCGATAACGATAACCATCGTTAAGATAACAACTCACCGAATTTGGTTGAATTTCTGATGGCTTTCTATATTATAATTGTAACTCACGGGTACAACTTTTATCGTTTAAAAAGGAAGTTTTGATGCTTACATTTTGTGGAGTAAATATAACTTTAAAAGATATATTTTACATCGAAATCTATAAATGATAAATATATTTTTTTTGTACATATGAACAACGCCAGTAAGCGTTAAACCATTTGTACATTAAGTTATAAAAATCTTACATTATTAAATGCTGTTAACCTGAACGGATCGATATAGAAAGTTTTTCCTGTTAAATTAATTAATCAAGGATTCAGGTAATTCAAATGTCCAATATGTTAATGGTAATGACAAAAACTTGTCAGTCAAGAATGGTAAATCTTTCGTTTCAGTTAACTCATTTTCAAAGAGTATTAATGAAGACGTTTCATGTTGTGAATGTTATAATTATTGAATGGTTATATATTAACACGTAACGACCGTGAAAATATTAAAACATATTTCTAAGAATTAAACAGAAATTACAAAAAAATAAAAAGGTGATATTTATTCTATCACTAATTGGATTATTGATGCACATCAAAGAGAAGCAGTAGTTTTTATAATTACAAATCATGATTTTTAATTAACCAACTTCGACGTTTTTTGTACAAACACATCTGGATCGAAAGGTGATTGTGTTGTTAGTTCTTTGGATTTTGATCTTTCTATCTTAATCTGCATAGAAAAAACTTTGCATAAAGATACCTCATTACATTTTTAATTTGCTCTCAAACTGGTTTCCCCAGTGCGCTTTACGTTTTTCGTGTTATTGTTTCATAGAAAAATTCATATGTATATATATTTTTCAATTTATCTCAATACTCTTCGCCCAAGGTTGCAACTGTAGGCCAAAAACGAAATATTAGGAAGGACTAAATATTTAATTACAGATATTGTTCCTATCATGGTGAAGTTTCTTTTTCTCAAGTTTAAAATAATTATGTCAGACTTTTCTAGCTGTTTTTCAAAATTCAGTTTCTGACACTATTCTTTGTTCTGCCCAAAATACTTTCTAGACTTTTAACTGTTTTTTTTTGTAAAGTTTGTATTTTCATATTTTTCTATACAGTGTTATGTTACCCTAGCCAAATACTCTCTGTTTTAAATCTGCTACGGAACCAAATGTTTCAATCGTGTTAAGAGCATTTGTTAGATTTTGTTTTGATTTGAAAAAAGTGTAGTGTCATCTGCTAGCTGACTTATCTTTTAAGTATGCGAGTGTCCATCCGTCTTGATTGCAAATCCTTTAATGTGATGGTCTTGCCTTATTTGAAAAACAAGCCTTTCATAACAATAACAAAAATTGTTGCACTACATGGACATCAGCCTTGGCGTATTCCAGGAAACATACTTTGTCGGTTTGAAATCCAACCATTGTATAAATTCAAACTTTTTGTGTTAGTACATAGAAGTTTTATCCATCTTATCATAGAATTGTTAAATCCATTTTTTTGAAAAGCAAAAATGATAAAATCCCGCTTTAATAAATAGCATATGCTTTTGAAAAATCTTAGAAAAGTAAAAACAACGACTATATCATTTTTTTTACATAATCTATGACATCTTGAATTTGTCCAATGCTATATCCTGTATATCTATTTTTAACTTTCAATTTTTTATCTGCATGAATAATTAAGGATAATATTTTGATAATTATTTGAGAAAACGAATAAGTTACACATTTTGTGTCCTCATTCATAAATGTTATTGATCAATAATTGGCTAATTCTTTTCTTATGTAAAAGAGAACCATTTTTTTTTGTGTGATTCATTTAGATTGTCACTAGGTAGTGAAGAGAAAACAGTAGAACATATTTCGTGTCGGATCGCGTCGTGTCGCATCGCATCTCATTACCTCTTTCCTCCTCCATTTATAGACAGTTTGCATTCCGTTTCATTTTTTCTACCGTTTATTAATGTGAGTGTGGTATTTCATTTTTCAATTCGGGGTGAATTTTCCATTTTCTGTATAGGAAACTGTTCAAAATAATGCCCATATAACATTTCTATTATCTTTACTTCTTATATCTGAATATCATTTATTCACATAATAACAAATCGCCGGCAACTTTTAAATTGAATAAACTTAAAACCAACAGTATATATATAATTTCACAATTTAAATGCATGGTAAGAGGTTCCGCTTTTGAATTATTCTGTAAAAATGTGCGTTTGCTAATGTGTCACACTGTCCCGATTTTTATATACGATGGATACCCGAATGCGAAAATTGTAAGTTCGTACGAAGTTGGTTCCGATCTCGTTAAAATACCAAAAAGTGACCGAAGCAAGTACGATGAATAACGAAGTCTATACGATGGTGCCGAAATTATATATGATAGCAAAAGATGGACATACGAAGGTTAATTGAAGACGGGTATTTAAGCTTCATATCTCAGCCGAAGCCTACTCGATGGATCACGAAGGCTACATAATGGATTACGATGATTGCGAGATTGCCATACGATGTCTTAACGACGTCGTGTACAGCTTACGATGCATTTAAAATTGTTATCGACACTCTAGAACCAAAATGCTCAAAACTTGGTATGGTGTTACTCGTTAAGAATATCTTAAGCGCTATTGACTTTAAAGGTCAAAGGTCAAGGTCACAGTGGCAGTTGAAATACAAGGCAATATCACTCTTGCGGACACTCTAAAACCAATATGCTTCAAAAGATTTTTACCACATTTGGTAAATTGCTCCTCCTTGTAATGATCTGTCATTTTTTACGTTCAAGGCCAAAGGTCAAGGTCGTGCAGTTGGAGTTTTTTTCCCTCCTTGAAATAGCATAAAACAGGAAATTGATTGCTCATTTTTTTACCTGCTGGTTCTAAAGACAATATTAAAGGTATTTCCAGTTACTTAATGTTTTGGTTGATTTCTACAAAAAATAGTTTATGTATCAAATATGCATATTCAATTTACCATTTTCTGCATGTGTCATATACAAATATAGTGTCCATATTTGTCCCCAATATGTTACATACAAGGGGATGACACGCTCGGCATTGCCTTATTTGAACTGTAAAATGTGTGCACTAGTCTAAATAATCACCCATAATTATGCCCATGTTTATTGATCTATCTTAAAGTTAAGGTAATGGGTTCGTTGATCCCTTTTATTCAGAAAGAGCTCTTACCAGGAGAATATCATAATAATATAGACAAAGGAAGGATGTGGGGGGGGGGGGGGGGAAGCAACAAATGCGGCAAATTATGACATATAGAAAACAAAATGGTTATGGATTAAACATTCGTGTGACAACTGTTACAACTCAGACGATACATGAAAAATCAGAATAATGAAGAAAAAGTTGGTTTCCCTCTATAAGTGTACCCGTACAGTGTTGGTGTACGAGACGCGTTTATGATTTTCATTATTATACTTGATATAAAAAATTGATAAAAAAATAACATTTTACTTGTAAAAGTAAATCCTGAGTCTGTAATAGGTGCTCTTCTTGTTCCATTTGAATTAATAGAAACAACGCTGTCGCCTTTCTAGTTCTCATAGAATCATATGATATGAGCTCCATGTTTTGTGAACGTCTTTCTTAACTGTCGTATTACACTGACCAGTGCATATCGCGCAGGGCACTTTAAATGTATTTTAACGCGAAAATTAACTTACATTTAGCTGGATTTATTGCCGTCGTAGTTCCATCTTGTCGCTTTCGTACTTTTATTCGATGGCAACACGACGGGATTACTAGGTCTTCACGAAGTCGTGTTGCCATCGTAAGAACTTCGGGTAGCTTCGTGATTCATTCGTGTAGACATCGTAATGTCAAAACTGCCCGATGGAAACACGAATGCAATACGATGTTCAAAGATGCATTCCCGGTGCCATTACGATAGTGAGGATGGTGATACGAACTCAGTACGAATCTTCAACATCGGACGCTCCTTCGGGGATTTTATAACATGTTAAAAAATTTAGAACCCTTCCCGAAGTTGTCCCCGAAGGCAATAACAAGTGGCCGATGGTTCTACGATGGTTATAGATGGCACTACGAATAGCCCGATCTGGATACGATCAGTCCCGATCTTGAAAAATTCCATAATCGTGTTGCTATCGGCGTAAAAATCGGGACAGTGTGACGCGGGCATTACCCAAGTCTGTCAAATTCAATTTACGCATTGGCCTCAGGTGATACAACAAAGAGTATAAGTTGCCTACCGTGTTTTATCAATTTATGAAATAATTAATGATAAATGCTTTTCTATATGAATATCAAAATTAGAAGATGTGGTATGAATCCGATTCTTATAGGTCCATTTATTATACTAGGGTATTTGCTTGTTAAAGCTGTAGCAGGAAGGCAATTGTTAACCTATTTAGAAAATATAATTTATTATTAATTTTAAAAAGAAATATAAGTCTTGTGTGGTATTTGAAAGACATACATTATCTTAAAAAGAGAGGAGGTAAAAAGCTCATTATTAAGTGCCCCTGGTAAAAATTTGCTACCAAGCATGTCTTTTGAAAGAATATGTTAAATGTAAAAACAACAAAAGACGCTTGTCAGTTGGAATCATGCAGACTTAAAAGTATCCAGCCACATCCACTTGTATTTTGTTCCGTCTGATGAGTTAAGCCTTTTTCCACTGATTATTATAGTTCGTTCTGATGTTGTACAGTTATATCACTGTACCAGGATAGAGGACGGTTGGGATCCCGCTAACATGTTTATCCGCCACATTCTGTAATTATTTGCCTGTTCCAAATCAGGAGTTTTTAATTTAGTAGCTGTCGTTTGTTTATGCGTTACATATTTGTTTTTCGTTAATTTTTTGTACATTAATAAGACCGCTTGTTTTCTCGTTTGAATTGTGTTACATGGTCATTTAGGACCTTTTATAGCTGACTATGTGGTATGGGCTTTGCTCATTGTTGAAGGCCGTACGATGACCTAAAGGTGTTTATTTCTGTGTCATTTTAGTCTCTTTTGGAGATTTTTCTCACAAGCAATCATACTACATTTTCTTCTTTAAATTTTTAATATATTTTCACTAACAGGTAGCATACGAATAAAATGTAATTAGAAAACTTGATGGAAAAACCTATATAAAGTATGGCGGTACATTCCTTTCAACAATGTTTGACATTCGGACTGTTATTTTTGCGATTTACAGTAGCTAATCGTTCCTTTACATCCTCTTAAAAACTTTTTTTATTAAGACACCGTCCATCCCCCCAAAAAAACAACAAATAATAAAAAAAATAAATATGAAAACAAAATAAGAATATCTGTAGACATTCATGCGTGACGTGTTATTGGTATACCAACTGAATAGTTTCTTCTCTCATACATTAAAATTCTTTGTTATATTGAAAGACCATTACTGTGGATTACTTATTAATAAATCTTAATTTGAATTTATGATGCGGTTTTATTTTCAAAGCATGTTAGCGGGATCCCAACCCTCTCTCTAACCTGGGACAGTGGTATAACAGTACAGCATAAGAACGAACTATAAAAATCAGTTGAAAAAAGGCTTAACTCATCCGATAGACAAAAAACACAAGTGGACGTGGTCGGGTACTTATAAATCCCGACACAAAAAGACACAATGAACAGATCTGAGAGTACTCGCTGTTATCTGCCAGCTAGTTCAAACCCACTAACAACTAATAAAAACATCATGCATCTAAGACCAAACAATCAATCAGTACACATCCAAAATCCAATGGATTTATTGTAAAGACGTCATAAACAGCAAGAGAAAAACATGACATTGTGCAATGCCAAGTTACATGTATCGACAGATTGTAGATCCATGAACATGTATATGTATATAACATACTAGTACTATTTAGTTAGCTTTTAATCTACTGATAACAATATCAATATTTATACCAATAAAAACAATATTCAATGATCTTATTACAGTGTTGAATAGGTAACCTTTTAGAATAACTTTATTTAAAGGAGCGACAAGTTTACATGGATCATTTCTAAATTTCCGGGCACGGTTAACAACATTTCCGTAAAAATGAGGATGAGCTATCCCGTTTGAAATAAGTTTTCTACAGGTACAACCAAACTTCAAAACCAAATCTTTATATCTATGGAAAAATTTAGTAAAGGTTTTAAGTAATTTTTGGTAACGATATCCCTGGTTTAATAATTTACCAGTTATACATAGGTTGCGTTCATTAAAAGCAAATACGTCACAACAGACACGGGCATAACGAACAAGTTGTGAAATTTAAACACCGTAAGATGGTGCCAAAGGAACATAAGACTGGTTGCCATTTATTTTCAATCCTAGGACTAGTACGATACAAATGATCATGAAGACGAATTTTACAAAATAACAGAAGGCTCACAAGGAGTACCTGCTCAACCTGCGGAAGTTCTTGCTGTCGAATATTTAGTTCAGCATGTATTGTCCTAATTACAATGCCTTTTAAACATTTCATTTCAAGCCAAAACCAATGCATTAAATGTTTCTGTGTGAGCAAACATTGATGTTCAATCACTCAAAGAATTCCATGATTACTCAAATTTGTCTATACAGTCCTGGATAAAGATTTTCCGGAGCATTAAAAGTATTGTCTTTCAACCAATGCAATCAATAGAACATACATGTTTTAAGTGTTTAAACTTTACTCGTAATGACCTACGTCATTCAATTTGTATGAATTTTGACAATGCAGCAGTTTCTATAAGGACTTGATTGTAGTTGTCTTATATGTTCAAAACGTAAATCATTTAAAGTATTAAAAAAAAATCTTTTTTTTTTAATCCTTTATGATGATAATAAAATGCAATCAATTTACCGTTCCGAAAAACATATAAATGTATGCATAGTACATCTTTTATTTTAAAGTTTTGGGTAATTCAACCTGTCCTAAAACTTTGACCTTAAATATCTATTAAATGTATGCACCCGGAGGCGCTATTCAGCTTGTCTATTATAATTTCATATTTGCTCTTTTTGAAGAAGAACTACACAATAAGCATCTAGACAATCGTCATGAAAGAAAGGTAAATTTCCAATTTACATGCTGCAGAAGGCATGCCAAAAAGAACTATAGACTATATTCTTTCATACTTTGGACTACAAAATTATTTTATATCTCTACCTGTGTGACGTTGATTCATTCTGTCGTCAAACAGGTAATTCTACGCTAGAGTCAATGTTAAAGCAATAAATGAAGTCGTTAAATATGATATATGACTTTGTGTGCTTCTTTGTCAAACATTTAGATATAGGAAGATGTGGTGTGAGTGCCAATGAGACAACTCTCCATCCAAATAACAATTTAAAAATTAAACCATTATAGGTTAAAGTACGGCCTTCAACACGGAGCCTTGGCTCACACCGAACAACAAGCTATAAAGGGCCCCAAAATTACTAGTGTAAAACCATTCAAACGGGAAAACCAACGGTCTAATCTATATAAACAAAACGAGAAACGAGAAACACGTATATATTACATAAACAAACGACAACAACTGTACATCAGATTCCTGACTTAGGACAGGTGCAAACATTTGCAGCGGGATTAAACGTTTTAATGGGCCCAAACATTTTCCCTTTTTCTGAAACAATAGCATAACATCACAACATATAAAAACATACGATAAAATATCAATTAGCAGACTTAACTCAATCAAAAAACGTATGATTACACAAAGAACGAATAAATTTGATCTGTGATTTCTGAATACAAATGCACAGTTAATTAAATATTAGAGACAAACAGTCATGACCAAAAGGCTATCAAACAAATTCAAACACACTGAGAAATATTTAACCAATCAATGTTCACTTTAGAAAAAAACCATTTTTTTATAATCTTGAAGTTTATACAAATGTTGTAAGAATAAGTGAAAAATTGAAGATATTACAAATAATCAAAGCTGGTATACAGCCAAGATCCATATAAATAAAAAATGACAAAAAAGCATTATAAACAGTATCAACAGGTCGAATTAACAAGAAAATACGATTTGAGAGTACTCGCAGTTACTGACAGCTAGTTAAAAGCCAAAACCAATTAATAGTAAAAAATCATGCATCAGAGACTAAAATCGACTAAAACACATCACAGGGATTTAGTATTTTAACGTCATTAATAGTCAAAGAAGACATGACTTGTGCAATGCCAAAAATAAATGTATCGACAGGTAGTAGTATAGTGAAGAGCGACTTCTATAGAAATAAAAGTTAACGTGGCTGTGTCCCCTATACATCTCGCCTCAAAAGATAATGAAATTTAGTTATGTTTTAATTTGCTAATGACAAAATCAATATTAGTGCCAATGTGAACTATATTCAGAGATCTAATTACAATATTGGTACGATAACCCTTACTTATAAGTTTGTTTAAAGGTTCGATGAGTTTACAAGGATCACATAGTGATTTCCTCGCTTTAAGTACAATATTACCATAAAATTTAGGATGAGAAATACCATTTTTAATAAGCTTTCTACAGGTATAGCCAAATTTACTAATCAAATCTTTGTATCTATGAAAGAATTTAGTAAAAGTTTTAAGTAATTTATGGTATCGAAATCCCTGACACAACAATTTACCAGTGATGCATTGATTACGTTCGTTAAAATCTATGACATCAGAACACACACGGGCAAACCGAACGAGTTGCGATATATAAACACCGTATGATGGAGCCAAAGGCACATCGCCGTCTAAAAAAGGAAAATTAACAATAGGAAATGAAAAATCGTCTCTTTTGTCGTAAATTTTAGTGTGAAGTTTCCCGTTTGAAATTGAAATGTCTAAATCTAGAAAAGGACAACTGCTGCTGTTTATGTTAGATTTAGTTAAAGTAAGTTCGTTTGGGTAAATTTCTGAAGTATATTTAGAGAACTCTGGATTATTCAACGAAAAAATATCATCCAGATAACGGTAGGTATTTTTGAATGTATCAACCAAATGTAACAATGATGGGTCTTTACTGAGTTTGGTCATAAACTGAGATTCATAGCAATATAGAAATAAATCTGCTATTAAAGGGGCACAGTTGGTGCCCATAGGAATACCTACTACCTGACGATACACTTTATCGCCGAAACGTACATAAATGTTATCAAGCAGAAAGTTTAAAGCTTCAATCATATCCTCACATTTCCAGTAAGTGTATCTAGCATACTTTCCTTTTTCGTTACAGAAAAAGGCCTTAAACGAGTTACAGCAAATAAAATTACAATGAGATTTTTCGAAAGACCATTTTATCAAATACAAAAACTTTTTCTTTATAAGATTGTGTGGAAGTGTAGTGTACAGAGTAGAAAAATCATAACTGTCAACAGAATTGTAAGGACCATTGAAAGCATGTATTTTATCTAAAACCTCTAAAGAATTTTTTACACTCCAAAAATAATTAATACCATTATTTTCATAAGCTTTATTACAAAAGTTAATAACCAGTTCTTTGATAGTAGTAAGGGAGGTGGTTAGAAGCACTGATAGATTAGTAGTAGAATACTTACTCGAAGCGGAGATGAAACGGAATTTAAATGTTTTTTTGTGTAATTTCGGTAACCAGTACATGGTAGGGACTTTCAAATGTTCGGAAGATGCTTTAAGCTGGGCAGTGGCAGTGGTATGCTTGTTAACGATTTGACTCTCTGTGGTGCGCACTGACCTGAATGTAGAGGAATTTATTATTTCGTTTTGAAGAACTTTCGTGTAGTATATGCGTCACACCACCACTACATTATTTGCTGCCTTGTCTGCCGGTACGAACACAAACCGCTCTGCGAGTACCTTGAGTTTGTTTTTTATTCTAGAAATGGGTATATCATGGTTCCTATTATTAATTTCAAAATTGTTTTCTAAATGAGATATTCGTTGTTTTCATTGTGAGTAAGATACTTGTGATACTTTTACATCCTGTCATTATGTCATTGTTTATGCAATTTTCTTATTCTTGTCTTTCAATTTTGCTAATGTGCTATGTCTATATGCCTTTTGGTGTTACTTCGATACATATTGCATGGCTCTGTACTTAAACAGCCCGTTATTGTGCTATGATACAACATTTTTGTATGCTTGTCGTTCATTTTTACTGTGTGGTTGGTCTTTATGCATTTTTATGTTTCTTTTATACATACATGACGTGGCTCTGTGCTTATACATCCCGTCATTTTGTTATTGTACTTAGGTGAATTTGTGTATTCTTGTCTTTAATTTTTGCTAATATGCTTGGTCAAAATGCCATTTTGTGCTTCTTTGTTACATTTTTTTCTGTTTTTTAATGATTAAGATTATAATACAATGTTGACGGCTGTACCCTTATTTTTGACATTTTTACCTAATACGTCTGTTTGTTATGTTCACGCGTCGTTCTCATTATAATAGAATTTGATGCGACTTTCATGCAAGCGAGAGTTCAGTAATTTATGTGATTTTATTTTTTTAATTATTTTAACGGACACTCTTATAATTAGAAAAGAACATATTAAAAAGGATTGTTTTAAAACTTTATTTTTATTATAATAAGGTCTATACTTTAAATAAAGTTGTGGCGAGGTAAAACATCCGGCTTTAGAAAAAATAAGAAATCAATACATATTAAATTATATTTAAAATTTAACAACAATTAATCGACAATAAAATATATTCAAGTTTATAAATTATTAACCTGTTTTTTGTCATTATAACTTGAATTTTGCCATCAGAACACTTTTTATTCTGTACACTATTAGTATCCAATGGCTATCTTAAATTAAATCTAAGTGTTTATCAAACAAATAAACGGCAAAATCTCAAATGAGTGTGGATTTAAACATATTTAGGTTTATAATCAATTTTATTTTTATTTTAGATTTTTTTAGACAATTTGATACATTAATCAACAAAGAGCTTTATATTTTGTTATAATTTTTAATAATAAGATATTATCTATAAGTACTTTGTTTTTTTTTGTACTAACATAATGCACATATTTTAATACACTTGGTACATTGTGTCATTCGGTCAATACATTTTAAAAGAACTTAAATTGCTTTCTATACAAATTATTCTGAAATGGTCATTTATTGCAGCTCTCCAAAAAGTATGTTTGACACTTGATACCTTTAATGTGTTGTTGTCTTTTTACACCACTGGATCGATTCCTCTGCTGGTGGACTATTAGTTCCCGAGGATATAATAATCGAAGTGTGGAACACAGCAAAATTTTGATTTCAGAAAAAAAATGAAATCGAGTGGACATAAGGACAAAATTAGTTTATGATAGCTTACATTTCAACACGATAATGGCCTCATACAAATTTTTAAGACAATTTAGTTTAGTTGTATAAATTTAATTCAAAATTTGATATCATATGATAACGTATCTATTAACATTACGTTTAAACTTTGATTTTTTTTCTGCATGACAAACGATGCAGCTACCCAGCCTTTACATTTAATAAAAAAAAAATATATATATTTCAGTTAATTCTCAGCACATCAGTGTTAGTACGACAGCCGTGAAAGGTACATCACTTTTAATGTCATGATAAAATTGCGCCACCTATATTATTGAAAAATGAAATGCTTTTGTTGTAGTTATAAGAATCACAGGCACGTATTATCGAAACATTTATATGATTGCACACATATGTTTTACATTAAATATGACTCTCTTTACAACCACAAGTTTATATCTCGTTTTTATTCTGCAGTCTCCGAGTGGTTCATCAGTTGAGTGGTCAGTGTTTCGCTTATATAGCTTTCTTATATTCGCGGTTAACAAACTTATTAAATCAAATATTAAGAAACTAATGGACAACTCTAACAAGCAAAGTTGAATTTCGTGGATATTGTAATTTTATTTCATTTTGTTTTGATCCTCAGATCTTTGCGTATTCATCACCAGTGTTTGAGCAGAAAGTTCATGAACAAGGGTTATGTCAAAGAACGTTTCGTCCTTTTACAAAATAAAAAGCCAGCAAAATTAAAGATATCAAGACCATGTTGATAAATATTCCGTATTAACTTCGTCAATAATACAAGATTTTCTTGAAGTATAGATTCTAGATAATGACTTTGTTTATCATCTAAATTACGTGTTGTAGTTTCAGTTTATTTGTATATGTAAATGAATGACCTTAACCGTGTGATACATTTTTGTTAATGTTATTTGATCTTTTAAACATGTTTTTATTCGAGCGTCACTGATGAGTCTTTTGTAGACGAAATATTAACTGCTGTTCCCTTATTTTGACATTTTTACCTTTTATGTCTATTTGTTTTTCTCAAACAGTGTTGTCAATATAATGTGTGTTATGGTTGTGTCATACAAGTAACAGGTTTTGCTAGCTATAAAACCAAGCTTATACCATCATATTCTACTTATTTTTTGTGATTTTACTTTATTCTACTTAAGGAAATGCCTACACCAAGTCAGGAATATGACCTTTTCCCCATTAATTTTCCATTAGTTTGATTGAAGTTTGATTTAGAGATTTGATATGGGACTTTCCAATTCGCATTTCCTTGGAATTTGGGATATTTTATGTTTACCTTATTTAAATTCTTTTCGCTTTTTGTGATTGTCTGGATAAATCTTCAAAACTATGGGTAGAAGATTTAGCTTTTATCCAATTTTCCCTTGTATTTGAAAAAGTCTCCAATTACCTTTGCAGTATATCAGATATCAACGGAGTTTCTATGAGTATAATATTATATATTGCTACTGTACTTTCATAGGTTATGTTGTGGTATGTATATATATAAACTCATCATTGATACCAGGATTGAAATTTTGTATTGACGCCAGACGCGCGTTTCGCTTACAAAAGACTAATCAATGACGCTCGAATCATAAAAAAATGTTAAAAGTTGATATGTATAATATATCATTATAACCAGTATATTATATATTCATCAAGTTTATGCATATGATTTCAACAATGCGGAAAACTCTTTTTTAGGTTTTAGTAATCAACCTTGCATTCATGATTGATTTGATTTTTATTAATAAGAATTTCTTTTATTCGCACCGATATAGACCTGTCATTTTATGCATAATTGCACACTTTCAGAAAGAAATTAAGTTGAGAAAAATGAAGAAATCAAACAGTTAGAAATTTTATCAATACGCATTCGAATTGATATAATAAACAGACCTATACACGCTTATCTCATTAATCAAATGAAGCCACAGTAGCTTACCGACATTCTAAAAGAGGGACGAATTATACCAAAGGACAGACAAACTCATAAATCTAAAATAAACTGGAAACGCCATGGCTTAAAATGAAAAAGACAAACAGACAAATAATAGTACACATGACACAACATATAAACCTAAAGAATAAACAACACGAACCCCACCAAAAACTCGGGGTGATTTCAGGTGATGCGGAAGGGTAAGCAGATCCTGATCTATTACGTGATACTCTAAAAAAAAACATCATTGAAGCAGTTGTGGAAATAACAGTAAGAAACAGCAAAGAAATTCGTTTTCGACAAATGTTTTTTAATTAATTTGAATATATTATGCTGCATAATGTTTCGATGAATCGATAATTAAGAAAAATAGGTCAATTTTGTTTAGACTCTCTTTGTTATGACACAATTACATATTATATAAATCGAGGACATACTAGTACTGAAAAGCACAAGACAATGAAATAAAAAAATGTTGTTAAGTTACTTAATTGTGGAATTTAATTCCATCTATATTTAACCGATTGACCCTAAACGGCAGATTGAGTTTAGTCTTTAGTCTTTATTTTTCTATTTTGTGTCTTGTGTACTATAATTTGTCTGTTTGTCATTTTCCTTTAAAACTTGTCGTAGTCAGTTTATTTTCGATCTTTGAGTTTTACTGTCACTCTGGTATCTTTTGTCCCTCTTATGTCATACATTCATGATCTTTTCAAAACTTTACCCTCTCTTCTGAAAATATAAACTGAACTTTAACCCAACGTGGTAGGAATAATGTGTAAAAGATCAACCATTTTATCCACATACATAAAAATAACCAACTAAAACTATTGGGTCAACTCTTTTATCTCTTTTAAAAAAAAAAAAAGGAAGGACAAAAGTTTTCGTAGGTTTTCAATTTTTGGGATGATGTCAAATGATGCAATGTTAATTTGATTTAACACTTTTAAAATATTGCATTATCAGCTTTACTCTTTGCAATTGCAGCTTCAATCATACCTAGACTAAGTACAGCAATTATTACTACATATATTAGTTCTTGAAATCTTGTAGTACGAATTGTCTTTTAAAAATGATATGATATTGCTATTGTATTTTTTTTAAAGGAAAATTGTGTCATCGATTTCTTTAGTATTAGGGACGACATCAAAAGTCAATGGAGGATAAAAAACGTCATTCAAATATTTTGGGGTTGGGGTCAAAATTGCTGCAAGTTTTGTTTAATTGACATCAATATAATGGTTCGATTGCTGTTCGGGATGAAAATTTCAGGAACTCAATTTTCGGCTCTCCCTTGACACCATTTGCGAGGATGGTCTTAAGGAAACGATGATAGTCCGTCGGAAGGGGACGATAAATGGCTAACCTGTTTCAAGAGAGAGCCATATCTCTTGCACTTTAAAGACAACCTTGTAGATTTCGAAAAAGAGTAGGCTAATGCCGCTACAAGGCAGCACTCGCACCCGCAAAGTGGAAAGGGATTGATATAAGTTGCAAAACTTGTTTCCCAATCCACTATAAATAAATATGTTTAAACTAAACTAAACTAAACTAAACTAATCAATGTTATATATATCCTTATTGGTCAATCAATTTTTCCCAAACTAAGTTAAGAAAGGGGAAGGGGGTCAGTGAAAGCATAATATGGATTAAGTTTTTTATCCTACATTGAACTTTTGATGTCATCCCTAATAGCAGTTACTAGTAGATCATCTACACAGCGCGAAAACAAACAGCACAAAGTGGAAAATATAATCTTGACGTCTACATTTAATTGTGATTTGAGTTCTTGTTTTTGATGTTTAGAGAAATCATTGATGCTTTAATGATTTATAACAAGTACGAAATCGGTCATCTTCACTGTTCAATACAATAAAATAGTTAGTGGTAATAACACATCGTTTTTATGAAACATCGTAGCACATAGTTTTCAGAAAAAGGCAACTGAAAAGATTTATGATAATATTTGGCCAAATGTCCATTTTGGGGTGAGGTGGATAGTTGTGTAATCGACATTTATACTACATCTTGTTAATTCTTATATATACGGCAAAACCCATTTGGCTTATAAAATAACTAATTCAGAAAAATTCAGATAAAAAAGTGGATTACCGAAAGCATTTTCTGATCCGTATTAAGTTGTCATATCATTTACCGTGCATTCATTTACCCCTCTTGTTATTCTTCCAGTGGTATAAAACTAAAGAGATGTAAAGTAATACTGACATTTTGTCTAATGATTCATTGAGCGTCGCCTTATCCCAAGACTAATATCTCGGATGCTCACGTTTAGATAATAACACATTCGACCGTGATTTTTTTTATTATAAATCACCTTCTCTTTATTGATGAGCTTTAACATTTTATACAGAAGTTGTTAGGTATTCATAACATTTGCACGAAGCTTTATTTAACATCACATTGTACAGTTTACGTTTAAAAGACCAAATCCACCTTGAAACCAAACAAACAAACAGCTGTCTTATCGCATATAGTAAGTGATCCACGTAAAAAAAGGTATTATCAATTATATAAGCATTAAAAACTTATCAAAGATATCAGAGTTATTCCATCACGAGTTGGTTGATCGTTATGGAATAACCGTTTCACAGATGCTATCTGATATGTTCTTTATGTCGTAACTACAATACGTTTTCCTTTTCACGAATTGACCCACTGAAATAAAATAATTAACGGATATGTAATAACATAAGCTACACAACGGGTGCCACATGTGGAGCAGGATCTGCTTACCCTCCCGGAGCACCTGAGATCAACCCCAGTTTTTGGTGCGGTTCATGTTGCATAGTCTTTTGTTTTCTATGTTGTGTCTTCTGTAATATTATTAGTCTGTTGGTTTTTTTTATTTTTAGCTATGGCATTGTCAGTTTATTTTCTATCTATGAATTAGTTCCTCTTTTTTGTGCAATTGGTCTAGACAAAAACTCATCAATGTCTCTTGAATTATAACATTTTGAAAGCCTTATCAAATACTAAGTCCTAGAGTTTTAAAAAATGGAAACATTTCCAAAAGCTGTGTTAATTACTGCTAAAGTAATATATTTATATACCCAGAAGACGCACTTTAGAATTTCGAATTATTCAAAAATGCATATAAAATTTTACAGAAAATGAACACGATTATCAATGATAATTTGTATCAACAAAGTCAACCTTTCGAAAGTTTTATATTACGGACGCCATGATTATTTGGTTGACCGTTATGGAATATCTGTGTCACGTGATATGTTCTATTTGCCGTCACCACAATCCCGACCTCTTTTCCTTGATTGTGAAATCGCTCAATGAGAATTTTCATCAGAGTTAGGTTTGTATGAGCAACACGACGGGTGCCACAAAGGAAGCTATAACGTCTTCCGGATTACTTTTACGGTTTTGGTGGGATTTAATAGTATGTTGTTCGGTTTTTAGTTTCCTATATTTTACATCGAAATCTATTAATGATAAATATAATTTTTTTTTATAGAAAGAACAACGTCAGTAGGCGTTGAATCATTTTACATTAGGTCATAAAAATCTTACATCATTAAATGCTGTTAACCTGAACTGATCGATCTAGAAAGTTTTTTTTCCCTGCTTAATTAATTAAACAAGGATTCAGGTAATTCAAATGTCCAATGGATTAATGGTAATCAAAAAAGCTTGTCAGTCAAGAATGGTAAATGTTTCGTTTCAGTTAACTCATTTTCAAAGAGTATTTAATGAAGACGTTTCATGTTGTGAATGTTATAATTATTGAATGGTTATATATTAACACGTAACGACCGTGAAAATATTGAAACAAATTTCTAGGAATTAAACAGAAATTACAAAAAAAATAAAAAGGTGATATTTATTCTATCGCTAATTGGATTATTGATGCACATCAAAGAGAAGCAGTAGTTTTGATAATTACAAATCATGATTTTTAATTAACTAACTTCGACGTTTTTTGTGTACAAACACACCTGAATCGATAGGTGATTGTGTTGTTAGTTCTTTGGATTTTGATCTTTCTATCTTAATCTGCCTAGAAAAACTTTGCCTAAAAATACCTCTTTGGTTACACCACATAACAATTTTAATTTGCTCTCAAACTGGTTTCCCCAATAACAGTGCGCTTTACTTTTATTCATGTTATTGTTTCATAGAAAAATTCATATGTATATATATTTTTCAATTTATCTCAATACTCTTCGCCCAAGGTTGAAACTGTAGGCCAAAACGAAACATTAGAATTGACTAAAGATTTAAGTACAGATATTATTCCTATCATGGTTAAGTTTCTTTTTCTCAAATTTAATATAATTATGTCAGACTTTTCTAGCTGTTTTTTCAACATTCAGTTTCTGACACTATTCTTTGTTCTGCCCAAAATATTTTCTAAGACTTCTAACTGGTTTTTGTTCTGTAAAGTTTGTACTTTCATATTTTTCTATACCGTGTTTTTGTTACCCTAGCCAAATACTCTCTGTTTTAAATCTGTTACGGAACCAAATGTTTCAATCGTGTTAAGAGCATAGTTTTTTTCAAAAGGTGTATTTTTTTATTTATTCTTTTGAGAAAAAAACTTTAAATAGTTATCAAAGGTACCAGGATTATAATTTAATTCTCCAACGATTCATTGATGACGCCCAGATCAACATAGTTATTAAGCCAAACAAGTTCAAAGTTGAAAAGCAATGAGGACCCAAAATTCCAAAAAGTTGTGTTAAATATGGCTCAGGTAATTTATTCCTTGATAAGAAAATCCTTACTTTTTCGAAAAGAGTTTTGTCAACAGAAAATTTATTTGAATGACCATATAACTGACATTCATGTCAACACCGAAGTGCTGACTACTGGGCTGGTGATAGCATAAGATATTCACAAAAAAAGTTATAATTGAGACAGTATAGATTTTATGAGGCAATTCAAGATATATCGACCAAAAGAAATTTATAGACCTCGGACTTCGTCCTCAGTCATTATACTTCTTTCAGGTCAATATATCCTTGAATTGAACTCATACGAAGGTTATATTGTGCATGATAATAAACAAGATAGTCTGATTTCTGACCTTGTGGTTCTCAACATTTCAATTATCTCCCTGGGAGGCAGTCGTTATGATATTCGATTAATTTCTGTTATATAATTTGCGGGAAATTACATATAATTTTGTCTGCAAGAAAAAATTCAAATCAGACTGTATTTTAATTATAATCATTATGAAAGTACTGGACATTTATCATGTTATACCCTTAGAGATTGGAAGTTCACCTGCAATGTTGTCGAACTTGTGGCAGTAATTAAAAATCAAAGATACTAAGGTTATTGCGTATAATGTAACTACTAATTGGAGATATTTTATGAGTCTATTGGGTTTATCAAGAAGTAGTTAGACAACGTCTGAACAATCCATTAACACAAGGAACACTACAAATTTTAAAAATGGTATCATCCCCAATTACATTTGATATACACCGGGTTTTGGAATCTACACAAAGCTCGTTCATGACGATGAACGCTATGTTGTTACATTCCCGATTGTTTAATTTATTAATGTTTTAATGCTTGCAAATACATACCTCAAAATGTAAAATTTATATCAACAATGATCAATTTATCAACACTCATGGTCCTGTGTTCTCGTTTGAAACTTTCAAAGATCAAACAATTCAGTAAACGTAAATGCAATTTTAATTTTAGGGTTCATAATTTGTATTGGTTGTGTTTTCGTTTAATGTTATATACTTAAATCTGTATTTAATTTTTCACCTTTGAATAGCTTCATTTTTGTAATGTCGATCCTCTGTGTTTCTCTATTGTGAGCGTTCGTGGGTGTGTGTTTGCTGTATTTTTGTCACGTGGTGTTGTTATTTTAACGATGTTGTTTTAACATTGCCATAAAAGAGGGAGTTTTGGCTAGCCATAAAAACCAGGTTCATTGATTCTGTTTCATAGTTCATGTATTTCCCTCGGTTTTAGTTTGTAACCCTGATTCTGGTTTCTCTCAATCGATTAATGACTTTTAAACAGCGGTTTACTACTGTTGCCTTTATTTTCTCTTAATGGTCATTTAAAGTATGTGTTTTTAGAATGAAAAAGCTGTAGAAAGTAACTGTCTATATCCTTGTGCTGTGTTCTATCCAGTATCTATATCATATACCTACATGTCCTTATCTTTATATAGTCACGTTACTTTGATATTAACGGTGTAACTGACCTTAAATTGACGGTCTTTGATGTATTAATCAAATAAAATTCGTGATCATCTTTATCGTTTGAGTAGTTACGTATCGTTATGACAATATATCAAAAGGGATTATCAATTCAAAGATGTCATTTTGAATTGATTTTTACTAATGATCTTGTCAAAAAAAAGTGAATGCATAAATTTACTTTTTTTTTAGAAGGAAAACTGTCTCATAAGTTAACCTATTGTTCTCAATCAAGAGTTATATTTCTGAAGTAAAGTTCAATAGGCGAATTACCATTATCTCTTACGAATCGCTACTCATACTTCAAAGATATCATTGCATCCAAATCTTCAATGGTTAATCTAATTTAGAATGGTTCTGAAAAAAACAAAGAAAATATTTTAATTATCATTTGTACAAGAACTGTCAGCAGTGTTGACCATTGAGAAGTACGTCCCCGAAGAAGGACATATTGCATTCAACACGCTACTACAGAGGAGTAGATATATGATACATGGGTTTAGGTCGCCATGGTATATGAAATTTGTATCCATATACTTATAGCACTAAAACGGTTCCAGAAAGGTTATGTGGAAGAAAAAATGAAAAATACTTCACAAGTGTAACGGTAACGATAAATAAGTTGACCGATACAATGCGTATGCGTTTCATCTCACTATGACATGTTTACATGGTTTCATATCTATGATAGTCTACTGACCTGTAAATTAATCAAGTGTGTCCTATTCCTCGTTCCTGGCATTTTAACAACATCTTGACTTGGGGCTGAGTAATGCATGAATAAGTCTCTCTTTGGAATTCATATATAAAATAAATTCATCATAGATACCAGGATTGAAATTTTATATTTTACGCCAGACGCGCTTTTCGTCTACAAAAGACTCATCAATGACGCTTGAATAAAAAAATGTTTAAAAGGCCAAATAAAGTACGGTGTTGAACAGCATTGAGGACCATGCAATTTCCTCACTTGTGTACTTTAAGATGTTATCTTTAAAATCAATTTGCGATATTTCATCATCGATATACTGATGTTGTCCGTCATTTGAATCTCGATTCAACAGAGATACAAGTTATCTATGATAAAGGATATTTCAAGTTGCATTTACTTGTCTGATTATGATGGATACTATAATGAATAATTGAATCTTTCCTAGATGTTTCTAAGGTGTATATGTTTTTTGTTTTTTTTTATCTAAATTCATCTCCTTGAGAGGCAATGAATGCAAATCTACATGAAAAGGGGCTATTGTAAAAAAAATTAATTTCATTTCATTTATATGTTTTGAAGTTTAGTACGACGTCCACTGATCTAGTGCACATTTTTTGTTTGGGTGCCAGCTGAACACCTCCTGATGGTGCTGGCTGCTCTCGCTGTGATAAAAACCCATCGGTGACCTCCGACTGTTTCTGTTCTTTGGTTGGATTGTTGTCTCTTTGACACATTTCTTATTTTCATTCAAAAGTTTACTTTTTACATAAAAGTATTTTTTAATGTCTACCCATAACGTGTTAGTGATTAAATCATTGTCCCTTTCAAAGTATTATTGAAAGCAAAATATAAAAATGTAAACATTAAAAAATGTAATCTTAAATGAATAATAAGCAGGATCATTCAATGTTTTAAAATAAAATAACGTTGTCTTCATAAAAAATAAATGGAAAATTAACATCAGAAAAGACAAATATATAAATATGCTTATCCTTCTTTAATTTTTTTTATACTTCTTAAGTCACACACACACACATTTATTTGTTTGCGTTTCTATTGGTTAAAGTTATCAATGCATGTACATGTTTTAATTGTCCGCCTACAGTCAGTAAATCCATAAAATTGCTAAAAACGCATCAATTCAGTATGATTGATTTTCATTATTAGTACCAACACATATCCGGTATAAATAAATTATCTCCCTACAAATCACCAAAAAAGTAGGAGTTTTACATCTTCTAAGATTGTTTCATATGAATCTTTTCAACAAGGAAAACGCTTAATGCACAAATTCAATTATCCTTTGCTAAACTTGAAATTAATTCTTTTGTTCTTATTGAAACAATGTTTAAAAAAAGGTGGTTTGAATTCTCTCTCTTGAATTAAATTAAACTCATTATATGTACCAGAATAGAAAAATTATATTTGCGCTAGACGCGCTTTTCTTCTACAAAAGACCAATAATGTGTGAGCAAAACGAACAGACGTTAAAGTTAAACTGTAAAAAAAACCGGGATGCAACTGTCAACAATGTGTTATTACCCTAACCACTGCTGGTAGAGATTTGTTTTTCCCGAGGGTATCACAAGCCCAGTAGTCAGCACTTTTTGTGCTGACATGAATTGTCATTGATATTGTTATATTTATAAATTTACTGTTTACAAGTTTTTGTATTTTTTGAACTACTAACTTAGGCTTTTCTACCTCAGGCATAGATTACCTTAGCTGTATTTGGCAAAACTTTTAGGAATTTTGGTCCTCAATGCTCTTCAATTTCGTACTTTATTTGGCCTTTTTAGCTTTTTTGGTTTCAAGAGTCACTGATGAGTCTTTTGTAGACGAAACGCGCGACTGGCGTATATACTAAATTTAGTCCTGGTATCAATGATGAACACATTTACAACCACTGGGTCGATGCCACTGCTGGTGGAGATTTATTTTCCCGAGGGTATTACAAGCCCAGTGATCAGCACTTTTTGTGTTGACATGAATTGTCATTGATATAGTTATATTTATTAATTTATTGTGTACAATTTTTTGTATTTTTAGAAATACTAAGGCTTTTCTACCTCAGGCAAAGATTACCTTAAATGTATTTGGCAAAACTTTTAGGAAGTTTGGTTAAAGCAGGTAGATTGCTGCTTAAGTAGAGGAATTTTATAATTTCAATATCTAAATCGTCTCGTTTATAAACGTTTTTGGTAATGAGATGACCGCTTATGTCTGTCAAATCGAGATATAAGTCTATAAATCAGGCTGAGGAAGCCGTGTCTGTTGTTGCTATCATTTCTGGTTTATATCCTGGATACATTTAAACTTTTGATTGCTGATGAACTTTAGATGAGCTTTCAATCTAGTGCTAGCAATACTATTAATAGTGGAGATTTTATTGCATTAGATGCGCATTTCGACAATTAATGTCTATTAAACCTAAACAGACAAAACGAACAGTACATGATATCTAGTGCAGATTTCAAGTCTAACTGATGGGTGACCGTCAGTCTAAAAAAAATGGATAAACTATCAAACCACATAATGAGTGTGTATGCTCATGGAATCATGAAAAGTAGGAGCAGTCGGTTTCGCTTCTTTTTAATTTGGTGTGATTTCTTTTTGGTTGGTTTTGAAACTTGTTTTTTTCTTCTAAAATCAATGCATTTATGATATTTGCACGTCGGTTAATAAAGTCAACAGCAGTATACCGCTGTTCAAAACTCGTAAATCCATTGACAAAAAACAAAATCGGGGAAACAAACTAAAACTAAGGGAAATGCATTAAATATAAGAGGAGAACAACGACACAACATAAAAATGTAAAACACACAGAAACGGACTAAGCATTAGACAAAATCCGCTGAGAATAACAAATATAACATCAAAACCAAATACCTGAAATTTTGGATAGAAAAGTACCGTGACACATCTTATAGTAATGTGAATTCACACTCAAACACAAGAGAAAACAAAACACAACGGAAACACACCGTTAAAATGTAATACACAGAAACGAAATATAACATAACAATAGCCATATTCCTGACTTGGTACAGGACATTTATAAAGAAACAAATGGTGGGTTGAACCTGTAAATTTTATCAAATGAATATAGAAGATATGCATGATAAAACTGAAGTATTAACTAATTATAGAAAACAAAACCCTGATACATATATAAACCAACACAAAAAATAGACACATCCGACTTCAAGGCCTCGGCGCAAAAAGTGAAAAAAAGTGACGTCACATACGAAATGGTGAAAAGGCACAAAAATTACGTCATATTTGAAATTCTAAAACAGCACAAAAATTACGTCACATAAGAATGACTGAAACTATATCTCAAAAATAATATAGAATTAGGATTGGTTTAAGATTATATTTGAACTAAATACTGATATTAAATTTAATAACAATGAACATTGCATCTAATTTGAGTTTAAGATTAAGAAATATCATAGTTTGGATACGATTATTATTATGGACTTTCATAGAGAGGAAGTTTTTAACGTGCATTCAAATAGTCATTCTAGTTGTGGAGCCAAATTACACATAGAAATGTAATGTTTTCAGTTATCTTTATTCAAGATTGAGATTAACTTCTCTGTTTGTGACTTAAACTAAAGTTCATATCATACTCGATAACTTATGGATGGTGTTACGTTCTTTCGCACAACTTAACTATTAAAATAAAAAACAATAGTTATATACGATGACTTAATGTGTAACAATTCTGAACCCAAAAATATAAATAACTTTAGCTTAAACAAAACAACATCTTAACCAGGGTAATGAACTTTAATGTGTGCTACCTTGCTCAAAAACGTAAGAATGAGTTCAGTCTCAATAGGTTCATAAGTATATGATGAACAGTAGGATTACTGACACTAAGTAAAAATGTATCAACAAAAGATAACATGGCCTTACATTATTGGCAATGTGATTTAAAAACAACAAAATATGATTAAAATCTGTTTATTTATAAGTAAAAATAATAACAATATAACAATTTCTATTTATAATAAACTTGACCCATCAGTTACAGAAGAAATATGTAATATTTCAACAATTATCGTATGCATGAAAAATGATAGAAAACAAGAATGTGTCAATAGTACACGGTTGCCCAACTTTCACTATCATTTTCCATGTTCAGTGGACTGTGAAATTGGAGTTTAAACTTTAATTTGGAATTAAAATTAGAAAGATCATATCATAGGGAACATGTGTACTAAGTTCTAAGTTGATGTGGCTTCAATTTCATCAAAAACTACCTAGACCAAAAACTTTAACCTGAAGCGGGAATGGACGAACGGACGAACAGACGGACAGAGCCACAGACCAGAAAACTACTATCATAGGTGGGGCATAAAAATTGAGTAACACAATATTTTCACGTTGTAGTATATATCAAAGATATTTTATCGGCTGTCTATCAGTCTTAAGTTTGTTTTCTATGTTGTGTTTTGCATTCTGCTGTTTGTCTCTTGCCATTGTGTCTTTTCAATTTACTATGGGTTAAGATGTAAATTTATGTCTGATCATTCTTTTATTACGTTTGAAGAACGTATTCTTATTTTTCCTAAACATTTTTCATAAACTACATCTGACTATTGATACTGAAATATAATCTATTATATAATAAATCTCAAAATCAATTATTAAAGTCTTGAATTTTTAAGCAATGACATTCTTCCCTGGAAATTATTACTATTGGTCAGGTGACTACCACCGTCCGCTATAACCGTTGTTCCTGTTAACAACTGTGCAGCATCACTGACAACATACATTACTGTATCTCCAATGTCCTGTCTAGTTCCAAGGCGCTGACAAGGTATCACATCTATAAAGTCTTGTGTTAAATGCTTTCCACCTGGAATATTAACATTGATTTAGTCATTTAAAGACGAAACATTTTTTTTGTTTGCCTAAACATGTTCAATTGGTAACTTCAGTTTTTGTCAGCAAAAACTTAGTATATGAAAGAGAATGATTATTCCTATCTTCGTGATTAATTACGTTTGTAGATCTCGTCTTTAAACTGTATTTGTTTCACTGAACTACATTTTTTTTGGTTATAGACCAGCCGAAACCTTACTCCGGCTGCGGGATGTCCTCACTGTATTCAAGAATCATTAGTGGCATTAGGCTGTTTTCCTGCTTATATCGGGTTTTTGACTCTTTGACACATTTCTCATTTCGATTCTCAATGTTATTCTTGTCTGGATATGTATGAATAACTTCCAACTGGCCATTAAGCAAACATTGGTAAATCAATCAGATAATGAATTATCAATTAAATACTTTTTTAATTCTGGTATCTACGATGAGTTTATTTATTATATCAATGTAACTTTAATAGATGAGGAAATTATTGTGCTATATATTCTGTTGTAACGATCAAAACATTGACAATGCTTGCAGATCAGTCTAAGGTATAATCAAAAATGAAATTCCAAAAGACTATTTTAATTGTTATGTTCTCGACAAATGTATATGGAATGGTGATTTTATGGAAGAAACCAAGAATCTTTTAGAAAAGGGACATAATTCTTAAATCATTCGTAGGCACTTGAAATGATAATACTATTTTACTATCTATGGACGTTATTAACAGTGTCATGGGTGGGATGTAAAGGTTATATGAAAAAAACGTGCAAACAAAAATATATCAATTGTCTGCAATTCAAACCCACTCTTTAAAAAGATTGGTAACTACAAACTAAAGTATGATACCAAGTTAGTTTGTATCGTTGAATAAATCAAATGAGTATCTGATAGGAAATAAATATTAGTAACACCATACTAGAAGATGAACCTATCTGTATGTCTAGTCGAGTATTTCTAAACCAAATCTTCCAAGGTCAATTAACTAATTTGATTTTTAAGTTGCAGTTGTTATTATCAAATCTAAAACATAATAACGAACTTTAATGTGTGCTACTTTGATTAAAAACTTACTGATGAGTTAAGTCTCATTAGGTTCATAAATATATGATGAACAGTAGGGATACTAAAACCAAGTACAAATTATCAGCAAAAGGTTACATGGCCTTACATCATTGGCAATGTGATAAAAAAACAAAGCAACACTATATGATTTATATCTATTTATATATTTTTTTTTAAATCATCAAATAATTAAATAATTAAGAATAAATTAACGATATGTATTATTATTCAAATCTGATTACTAGAAATCAACCCATTTATTACAAATATAAGCTCTTAAAATAATAGGATGACTGTATAGTAATTAAATATAATGAATAAAAGCTTAAGTGGACTAATCTAGAAGATTCATTGCTTTGAGAGTTATGCTGCTACAAATATTACAAACATTTTGAACATTATGTAGGTATATATATATACAGGAACATTGCACTTGTTTTCTATTCCTTTCATTGGTTAATTATGTTGATATTGTAGAGAATTTGATTTTGTTAGTATCTATGGTCTTCAACTTTTATAATTTCACTTTTAGTTCAGTATTTCTGTTCATACTTTGTTTTCAAATGTCTTTATACAACTAAACATTATTATGCATCAAAACAAGATAGGTATAGAAATTAGTAGAAGTTGAATGAAAACGATTTTGAAAAAATAAATTGATGGAAAAAAATGATCATGACAATTTATAACTACTTATAAGTGGAAAATAACAAGTGGTGAAAAAAGAACAATAATTACATATCAAATCAATCACATGAAAATATAGAAAAAAACTGTTTGTGAAGTTACCAACCATGGCAATCAACTCACTGTTGACCCAATGACTAACTGTCATACAGTAGTCTAAGGTTGTCCCTATATCTAATTAAAGTTGAAATTTCCTTAATTACAGGTTGAAAAGATAAACATTTATTACTTATTTTAGCTTTAATCAAAAATACAAAACTTTTACTGTAATTATAAACATTAAGCACAATAGGTGTAGAAAATAACTGATTACAAAACATTGTATAAAGCAAATGTTCTTTTAATATTACACTTAAACAGTTGCAGATTTCCAGCAAGATGTGGACAATTGCAAAATCTTAAAAGGCAAATTTCGTTTTTGGTATACTCAATAACTAACTTGTAGCAATTTCTCTTCTTCTAATCTTCTATTTGAAAAAAGTTGATAAAATTACCTAGATATATGCATAAATGTTCTGAAAATATGTAGAAATGTGTTTACAAATACTATGTTATTGTTAGTGTATGTACTGTTTCCAAAATACATATAAATGGCAAACATTGTTTTATTCATAAATATTTTAGGAATCAATATATTCTCTTCCATGCATGTGTTAATTTCCCATTATAATCATTCATTTTTTTAAAAACTTAATCAAAGTCAATCATTTTTTATCAATCATTTTGATCTATTTAAATACTGCTAAGAAACATGTCACATTTTAGACATTTTTTTAACCATTGCCATTCTAGCTATAAAGTTATTGTCCTCAGTTAAACAACTTCCTCCGTCAGCTATAATTGTAGTACCAGTAAGTAGCTGTGCAGCATTGCTCACCACATACAGAACTGTATCCCCTATATCCTGTCTGGTTCCGATACGTTGTATTGGTATTACTTTTACTATATTATCAGTCAAATTCTTTCCACCTGAAAATCATGAAAATTTACAATAATTCAAAAAAAAATATTTGCATAGAAAATTTTCTCGAATACAATCTTTTAACTAACTTCATTAAAGTGAGAGGGTTAATGCTATAGAACCAGGTTTAATCCACCATTTTCTACATTTGAAAATGCCTGTACCAAGTCAGGAATATGACAGTTCTTGTCCGTTCGTTTTTGATGCGTTTTGTTATTTGATTTTGCCATGTGATTATGGACTTTCCGAATTGATTTTCCTCTAAGTTCAGTATTTTTGTGATTTTACTTTCAAAAGTTTTGTTTTTGAAATAATCTTAACTTAATAACTGTCCCTCTGGTGTCTTTCATCCCTTTTCTTTAATAAATTATTCAAAATAATTGGTGAATCATTTCGTGAATGATTTTGATACATACAATATTTCTGAGCATTCACATCAATATGACTAGCTATATGTATATTTATCAGAAGATGTTTACTCTTATTTAATGTACTAGTATCTATCAAGTTTGTGCAGTTCACCAAACTATTCATTCAAAAATAGTTTATACAAATTATTCTGAATAATAGTAAATACAAATAGTTATGCTTTGTAAATTATTTGGCAGGAAAAATTATTCATTTGAATTGACCACTTACCATTTAAACTGTCTCTTTAATGTTGTCTGTATACCATTTTATATCAGTCATTTTGTATTAACATTTTTACCAGTTCAAAATTAAAAAAATCTGCTACAGCAGTACACAAAACTTTGTTTGAGAACTATTTATATCATTGTAGAAAACCAGATTATATCAAGTGACAAATTTGAAACTGTAAACTTTAAATATAAATTAGGTAGCATATTGCAAGTGCATGTTATTGGTACACAAACTTGTTCAGAATGTAATTGCAATAACATTACATACACCATTTTAGTTATTTTAGAATTGAGTATTAATTAAATATTCCAAAGAGTTTAAATCATTTCTGTTGTATCTTTACTTTAGCATCACTTCCACTAATACTCATCATGAATATCTCTCTTCCTCAAACCTTATTCAAACCT
Organism: Mytilus trossulus; assembly: GCF_036588685.1. Lineage (NCBI taxonomy): Eukaryota > Metazoa > Mollusca > Bivalvia > Mytilida > Mytilidae > Mytilus > Mytilus trossulus. The sequence goes on along the minus strand of NC_086379.1, from coordinate 55,573,722 downwards.
GTGAATCAATTTGTTCAAGGAAACTGGTGTCAATTTATCAATATAAAAAAATATCAATTTATACATGGAATGTTTCACCTCTGTTAAAAACAAAAGTTTTTAATGTGATTTGTATATCATATAAAATATAGACACACAACTGCATAACCTCACAACTGTGCATCTTGCACACACATAATAAGTTATTATTACAATTAGAATTACCTAGTCTATTCATGCCCTCTGTATCACCTATTGGGCCAGGAGCAACACACATCACACGAACTTTATCAGGTCCCCATTCTACAGCTAAATGTCTGGTCATTGCCTCTGTTCAAATTAAAATACATTGTAATAACAAATCCTTTTAATATACCAATTTTAACACTTATTAAAAAGAGTACCAGATTCATGAGTAGTTCTCTTTAATCATTCTGAAACAACTGATATAATGAAACAACATGGAAATCCTATTTTAAGTTATAATCATGCTCTGAAGGTATGCTTTTGCTTAACAAATTTATAGTTTACCTTTATTTCACACTTTTCCAATTTCATAAAGCTTTATATTTCTGACAATTTTGATTATTCTGAAGATTAGATTTCTTTTACTTCAAATAGTCTATTGTTTCTATTTTCTTGTTTCTTCCACATATATTCATTAGAAACGTTAATATTTTTAGCGATTATTAATAAAAGGATGGTAGATAGCCTGTAAAGATAGGTGACTTCTTGGAATCATCCCTTGTCATGGTGCTTATGATGTACTTTAGAATCTTTTTATCTAATATCTTTTTCAGCTGATAAAGGTAGCCAATGCAAATAATCAATATGGATGAATGCAACGTCGTGCTGCAGACCAATAATTTTGTCAGTATCTCACATTTTCACTGGTATCTTGAAATCATGAGATTTTGTTACACTGTCCACTGTTAATTTATGTATTATTCACATTAATATGGTGACAGTAAGTATGCTTACCAATAGCAGCCTTAGCAGATCCAGCATGCGTCTGTAAAGCTGTTCCCCTCATCTGTAGTGTGGCTGTTATATTGACTATCATACCTCCATGGTCCTGGGGTTAAAGCAATGTTCATTAGTCGTTTCATAAAAGTTTAAAGACAAGAACTCAACTACTTACTTGCGACTGATGAGTCTTTTGTTGACCATAGGCATGTATGACATACAAAACTATAAGCCATTGTTGATGAATTTGTTTTACAACTTACTTACTTACTTACTATTCTCCTTGTCCTAAAACAGTAAAAAGTGATACCTGAATGATTTAAGTTCTTATATTATTTTTCGCCATATACAAAAATCCATAAAAAGTCTGTTTATGTTCATATAATGTGTTTGTATCAATGTTCAGTTGAAGACTGTACCATGAAGTTGTGGAAATATGACAGAAATATACATAACAAAAGACTGTGTGCTTGCATCATACATTTGTGTTAAGCGGTAAAACACTGACAACTTGTACAAAATATCTGTACAAATTATAATTTGTACAATATTACAACTTGTACAAAACATATACATATTACCTTGAAATACTTTTCATACACGACTTTGCTGACATTAAATGTACCATGAGCATCTATTTCCATCACAGTTTTAAACGCATTGAATGAGAGTGAGGCTGCAGGGGCAAGAAAGTTTCCAGCAGCACCTACAAAGAGTTTTGTATTTAGGTAAAAATAAATCTACCTTTTCCTACATTTATAGATTATCATCTATGTGAAACAATTTACAAAGTGTCCAATAAATGACTAATCCTGGAAAGTGCTGAAACATACTTTTGAAAACTTACATAATTTGACAGATAGCTATACTGAGCTAGATCATTAGAAGTTAAATTTTAATAAAAAAAATCATTTCAGGACCAATTTAAATTAGTAAAGCTTGTCAAATTTGTCAATATTTTTTCTTAAATCTTCAAAATAACATATGAGCACAACGGCTCAAAAGTGACCCAACAAAATGACTTTTAACATTTGGTCCGGACTTTTCAAAGTGAAATATAATAATTATGTTTTTTTCTGCTTTGTTCATTACATGTTGATTGGTTGTGTATACATGTATAATGTTAAAACAATTAGTTTCGTCCCCGAGGGTATCACCAGCCCAGTAGTCAGCACTTCGGTGTTGACATGAATATCAATTATATGGTCATTTTTATAAATTTTCTGTTTACAAAACTTTGAATTTTTCGAAAATCTAAGGATTTTCTTACGCCCAGGAGTAGATTACCTTAGCCGTATTTGGAACAATTTTTTGGAATTTTGGGTCCTCAATGCTCTTCAACTTTGTATTTGTTTGGCTGTTTAATTGTTTTGATCTGAGCGTCACGGATGAGTCTTATGTAGACGAAACGCGCGTCTGGCGTATTAAATTATAATCCTGGTACCTTTGATAACTATTTACACCACTGGGTCGATGCCACTGCTGGTGGACGTTTCGTCCCCGAGGGTATCACCAGCCCAGTAGTCAGCACTTCTGTGTTGACATGAATATCAATTATATGGTCATTTTTATAAATTTTCTGTTTACAAAACTTTGAATTTTTCGAAAATCTAAGGATTTTCTTACGCCCAGGAGTAGATTACCTTAGCCGTATTTGGAACAATTTTTTGGAATTTTGGGTCCTCAATGCTCTTCAACTTTGTATTTGTTTGGCTTTTTAATTGTTTTGATCTGAGCGTCACTGATGAGTCTTATGTAGACGAAACGCGCGTCTGGCGTATTAAATTATAATCCTGGTACCTTTGATAACTATATACCATTGTCTAACTTTCCTAAAATGCCTTAGGATAGAAATTCATATACTAATACATGTACTAACCATTTATCAAAATATCAATTCTTCCCATCTGTGCTAAAGCCTCGTCCACAGCCTTAATAATCTGTTCTGGCTGAAAGCATCATGAATTTATTAAATATACATGGTATGTGTTTTGGTCAATTTTAAAGGCCATATAGATGGTGACCTGTAGTTGATTGATCCCTGGGAGAGATTTGTCTTGTCGGCAATCATTCCTCATTTTTCTTGAATTTATATTGTATGTGCACAGTATTGATATTAACATCCTTTTTATAAATACAACTTAATTAGTAATCATAGCCTATTTAACCAATATCTGAGAATAACTAAAGCTGGATTGAAAGCTAACCTGTAAGTGAATAAAGTTAAGTAATCAGCTTTGAGGCTGTTGAACTATTATTTGGACATATGGCCACTATTTATCTTACTGGATTAGACTCATATCTCATGTAAAGTTAAATGAGGTTAAGCTGCCACTGCAATTATAAATATTACACGAAAAATCGTAATAAAATAAACAATTATTTTGCAATAACATCTTCCAATAGATGATTGTTAACTAGAAACATATGAGCAAGATAAAATAAATGTGTGGTGTGTATTAAAATAAAAATTAAAAAATGCTCACTAATTCCTATATATTTAGCATGTTAAGATGTAAAAACAAATAGTTCACTGTGTGATCCGTTGTATGATATTTTTTTAATGTGATTTTCCTCTTGGCATCTAAGAGATTACATACTGAAACAGTAGATTCCAGCAACTATCATCCGCAGTAAAATGGAAGACAAAAAATAAAGACAACAATTTTATAAAGAAATAATCCCTTTTATTAAGAAACAAACTAATAAATTATAATAAATATTCTTGTCTGCAAATTGTTTTTTTCGTAAATCAAAGCTTCATAACAAAATATATCTGACAAAACATAGTTTTGATAGATTTTTCATGTATATTCCTATATGATGTCTGCTTAAATTATGCTGTTACTTTCCTATTACACTTTAAACCTAACCAACCTTTCTAACATCCATCTGTATAGGAACACATCGTCTCCCTGTAGCTTTCATCAATAAGTCAGCTGACTGCTTAAGTTTGTCCATACGTCGACTTACTATAACAGTATCACAACCATGCCTGTAAATTAAAGAATAATAAAAATTCATATAAAGCAAACTCAGCTTTTTAGACTTATACTAATCACATGTATAGAATGAGAAGATACATTTTGAAATTTACATTTGCCCAGCAAATTCACCAAAGTAAAACGTTGTTGTAAAACTTACATTTTAACTTTAAGGTCATAATACTAATTTCATTAGAAGACATGCATTTTTTTGCCATGAAAACGTAAGCTGTTGTCAGGAATATTTGGCCAATTGATGTGGCAACCAACATAACTTCCCTTTTTCAGTGTGAAAATAATAAGATGTAACTTTTTGTGAACATTTTGTAAAATTACTGTAAAATATAAGTATTCTCAAAGGTATGAGGGAGAAGAGTAAATAAAAAATAATATCATCATGGTATTTATTTACCTCATGAGAACCTCAGCAATGGTAAAACATATTCCTGAAGCTCCACCAGTGACAAATGCAACCTTCCCTCTGAAAAATAAACAATCTAGATAAAGGATAATATAAGACAGAATAAACAAAAGGACAGTATTACTGTTGGATCCTTTGTTCTGTTCAACAATTCACTGCATTCGCCTTACTATTCAGTTGCATAAAGAACTTATGAGTAGATTCAAACTCTATGGAATCTGCAACTATATATTTATAGTGCAACCTGATATAACAATTATTTTACATACATTAATACAACGTCAATCAGCCAGCCTTCAAAGGCTTACGAAGCACTGTCAATTAATATCTATAATTTGCGCTAATATAGAAGATATGAAATTAATACTTCAAGAACATTTTAAAACAAGATTATTTAAATATCACAATGAGAAAGTAACTGAGTTCTGATTTTTATATATAAGACAATAAAAACAATCAGAACGACCAAAAATAAAGCCAAACCAAAGGATCTAAATGTGTATCATTAATGCAAAAGCGTTCATGTTGTAAATGATAGGATATTTCTTGGTTTATATATGACATTACTAGAGGGTTATAATTGTCTTTAGATATAAAAAGATTGGGCATGAGTGCCAATGAGACAACTCTCCATCCAAGTCGTAATTTGTAAAAGTAAACCATTATAGGTCAAAGTACGGTCTTCAACACAACGGACAGCTAGCTATTTGGAGATGTACATGTTATGTTTATAACTGTACTAATCACTGCTCATAGTAAACACATGCTTTGGAAACAGTCACAGCAGCAAAAGTAGGAAACGTGATCAGACCGGTTATATCAACAGCTGGTATTATTGAGGAATGAATCACGGTGGTCCGATTATATTGAAGCTACGAAAATTGCTGGCCGTTACAAGGTAGTTCAGCTTGTTGAATGACGTAATGAGCAGCTGCTATGCAAGGACATGACACAATCAGCAGTCGGTTGTCTAAAAACCAAACATATTCAAGAACTGAATGCCGAAATCGAGAAACTTGCTGTTCGTGAGGAGAATACGATGGTGGCCAGAGTCACTTCATAATATGCGCCGACGACGATTCAGATGTCGTTCGTGTGCACGTTTGCGAGGACAAGCGGCGTGTGCAAATTCTTTATAAAGTGCGCCCTACTTGTAACACAGGTGTGAACTATATAGACACCATTATTCGGGACGTTTTTGCTCGAGCATTTCCTATCCAGGAATCCAACTTGATCTCCTGGGTGACAAAATCAAAACATGACCGTTGAAGAAGTCATAGCAAAATAGTCGAGAAAACGTTCAGCATCTGGTAAACTTGATTCTCAAATGATTCTTGCAGCTCTTATGAAACTGCAAAGCAGACAGCCGTGAGTGACAAAAATTTAGTTAGTTCATATTGTGGAAAAATGGGAAAGGGCAAAAATGCATAAGCTAATCGTCGGAAATCAGATTGCCCTGCATATGCCCATTAGTGTTGATAATGCAACCTCGAACACCTTCATAATGTTTGAATGAGTAAAGAAAAACCAAAAAACTTGTATATATACTCACATATATATAAGTACGTCTGAGTCAGTGACAACTCTACAACAGATATATCCATCGGATCACCAGCAATGATGATAATACATGGCTGTGTACATTATGTATATATGTCGTGTACATTTCATTATTTTGTACAGGTTATTTATTACTTGTTCAAAACTTTGTATGAGTAATTACTTGTATGGTGCCATCATATAAGTTATTACCTGTACAAAAATAATTGTACCAGCAATTACTTGTACAATTTTTGTTGAGAAAAAGATAATAACTTGTACAACATAATGTCTTTGACTGGTGTGTTCTTCTACTTTTGCACATTTTTTTTTTAGTAAGTCTGGGATTGTTTTCTCAATTGTCGGGTATTATTTTTCTTTAACTGTTTTCTCGTATTTATTTATTTGTTTGCTTATTTTTGTTGAGCCTTCGTTTTCAGTCGAAAAAACAAGACAGAGCTATTATACATTACGACGGTGTCGTTGTTGTCATTGACGGCAGCGTCCACAAATATTCACACTGTGTTTAAAATTTTTGAAATTTTGATAAAAAGTAAAAATCACAAAAATACTGAACTTAGAGGAAAATCAATTCGAAAAATCCATAATCACATGGTAAACTCAAATAACAAAACGCATAAAAAAAAACCAAATGAACAAGAACTGTCATATTCCTAACTTGCTACTGGCATTTTCAAATGTAGAAAATGGTGGTTTAAATCTGGTTTCATAGCGCTAACCCTCTCACTTTGGTGACAGTCTCTTCAAATTCCGTTATATTTACATTGATGTGGTAACTAAATAGACACAATAAATTAAATAGTCAAAATATGGGTACATCAGTCATCATCGTATAACAATTTTTAATAATTTTCTTAAACTATGCTGGAATTCTACCAAATTTGGACAGAAACTTGTTCATGATCATAAGATGGTATCCAGAAGTAAAATTTGTAAAAATAAATTCCTATTTTGCCGTATTTTACTTGCCCTCGCCGGAATTTGAACCCATGCTACTGAGACATCGTGACACATCAAATCGCCTGCACTGTATCCGGTGCGCGAGACCACACGACCACCTTTGCTTTTGGTGGCCGGGTGTTACCTTTTATCGTCAGTTTTAATCTAGCGTCGTAATACAGTACATGATATATAAGGCATGGAGATGTTATTGTTACAGATCAACTCAATTCTCTATAGTAAAGGAACTTACAAATTAATGCAATATACAATCACATAAAATAATTATATGTATAAGTACGTCTGAGTCCGTGACAACTCTACAACAGATGTATCAATCGGATCACTAGCCATGATGGTGATATATGGATGTATACATCATGTATATACAACTCGTCTAAACATCAATCTAACAATGTTAGATCTGTAAATTTGAGAGAGACGATTGTGACGATGTTTGGTTTGATTCATTGATAAGCATATCTAGCGATTTACTTAAAGAAAAATGGCAGATTGTTAGCCATAGACCATCAACTTTATGATAATCTGCCCGATAACTGGATCTGCAAGGCATTACAAAAACTCATCATAGAAACCAGGATTGAAGTTTTATATTTGCGCCAGATGCGCATTTCGTCTATGATGAATGATGATTGAATTATAAAAATTGTTAACCATTCGTCCACCTTGTTTTGAGAATATTACTAGTACTATAATATTATAGCATTTGGTTTCAACATGACAAAAAGAACAAATTATGTTGATATCTCTGCTATGGCGGATACAGGCTAGGGTGCAGATTTGGATTGCAGGTATCAAGGTCATCCATAGACTAGGAATAAATCAGACTGGATTAATTCCTGTCAATATAAAAATACATGCTGCCAACAAAAAGATACCACGATCATTGGTGCAATAATACTCCGCACCTCCAGCAAAGATGATCGAGGTAGACATGTTGACACGAGACAATTGACGTATATTCCTGACAACTCATTAGGACGTCCGACTTGGCGTATGTGAACATGTTCTAGTTGGGTAACCCCTTACATTGTGCCATAGAATGGTTGTTTGTTCAAAGAAAAATTGAAAACCACGTCATACTGTTGATTTTCAACCCCAGGCTAGATCAGTACCTTATGGAAAGAGAGGAATCGTTTTTGACGCATGAAACGGTTATCATAGTGTGCCAATATCGTTATCGTAATCGGTACAGGACGGCTTCGCAAGAAACATAGCTTCAAGCAACGCCTATACAAGACGAAATGATGAAATTGTTGCCGATACTGGTTCAATTGATGAAAGCTTTTTTCAAGCTGCACAATGGTTCGATATATGTGGTTGTCATGGCATTACTCTTAAGCCTAAGAAGTTCATATTCGGTCAAGTTTTTGTAGAATTCATAGGATTTGAAATCACGTCCACGTCTGTTGCTTGGTCCGTTTCTGTGTGCTGTTGCGTTTCGGTGTTGTGTCGTTGTTCTCCTCTTATATTTAATGCGTTTCCCTCGGTTTTGGTTTGTTGCCCCGATTTTGTTTTTTGTCCATGGATTTATGAGTTTTGAACAGCGGTATACTACTGTTGCCTTTATCCAACACTGTCCTTGCTTGTAATACTTAGAGTGAACCTAGATTTTCCAACTCCAAGAAAAATCACGGATGTAAGATCATAGTTTGGCCTTTTTAATTAAGTTTCATCAGCCTACAGTATGGCTGATAGGATGCTTCCCTTCAGGCAATTAGTGAAACCTTGAACAGCGTTTTTCTGGGAGAAACACATAAACAGATTATTGGAGGAATGGATATCTGCTATCATAAGCAATTTCAGAATTTTTTCCTCCATCGGAAGAGAATTATGCTATTGTAATGCAGGATCATGGCAAATAACACTTGTCTTGAGTAGATTTGCCTGTCCAGCTGAATCACGTTATGCGCCAGTAAAAGGCAAAGCTCTAGTCGTTGTCGACGCTTTGGACAACTCAAGGTAATTTGTACTGGGATATGACGATCTTATTATAGCGGTTGATCATAAACCACTCCTGAAAATATTCCGTTAAAGATCTTTAGAAAACATTTCCGAAATTTGAAAGAGAAAACATTCAGATATCTTTTCCGAATAATTTATGTATGATATCGGATATGTTCCTTACGTCGTAACTACAATCCCCTTCCCTTTCATGAATTTGACCTACCGAATTAGACTATTTACCGGATTTGTAATCACATAAGCAACACGACGGGTGCCGCATGTGGAGCAGGATCTGCTTACCCTTCCGGAGCACCTGAGATCACCCCTAGTTTTTGGTGGGGTTCGTGTTGTTTATTCTTTAGTTTTCTATGTTGTGTCATGTGTACTATTGTTTTTCTGTTTGTCTTTTTCATTTTTAGCCATGACGTTGTCATTTTGTTTTAGATTTACGAGTTTGACTGTCCCTTTGGTGTCTTTCGTCCCTCTTTTATGTACAGAGGCGTCAAATATCATGCCGCTGACACGTTATCTAACTGCGAACCTGAATTAGTCACCATCTCAGATGACATAGCAGTCATCAAGAATAGTACAATGTCGTTGCCACATCATTCTTATAAGACATACATCGTTCAGATTTAGTATCAGATCCTACTGAAACAGTGTCTTTATATCAGCCGTGTCTTTGCTTGATTCGCTTGCAATCAGCTCTGCAACTTTGGACACAGTGTTTACCGGCACAGCAACTGACGATAGTATGAATAAACTTATCAATTTGATTAAGTCTGTTACACCTTAATTTTTACATGAATTTCCTCCACAACTGCGGGAATACATTTAATTCCGTAAACACCTTTACACTATTGAAGGTTTTGTAATATACAATTATGACAGAATAATCATTCCCTCTAGTCTCCGAGAGGAGGTTGTGTCTGCTTTACACGCAGTCGACCCAGGGTAAAGCAGCAATGATTTCTGGAGCAGAGCTCGAGTCATCAGTAATTTTGACCAGGTTCCACTACCGCTTCTGCAGCACAAAGAGCAAGATGCAACCATTGAAATCGGATAGCACCTTTTAACCCCAATGCTCCACACACACCTCTGATGTCACCGGATTACCTATGTAAATGCATCTATTCTGACTTCTTTCAATATAAAGGGGATGTGTAACCTCGTCAGAGATGACCGATACTCAAACTGTCCACTGTTCAGATCATCAAACGGAGCAGCCGGACTCAAAACCTGCCTTCGACGTACATTTGTCACTTTTGGGATTGCCGACGAACTCGTATCTAACGGCGGTCCTGAATTTACTACTACAAGACAGTTTCTTCAAGACTGGGGTGTACACCATCGGTTATCATGTCTTTCCCGAGCTTAGCAACTACAAGGCTAAAATGGGGAAAAAAACGTTAAACGCATAATTGCTGATAACGCTGATCCCAAAGGTGACCTCGACAAGAACGCATTTCAACGGGTCATGCTTCATTCCAGACACAGCATTGTCACCTGCAATGTGCTTCTTTTGTCATCCAATCAGGGATTTCATTCCGATTCCGCCAGAAAGATATCCTCCTCACAATACTTGGACGGAAAAGTAAGCTGCCCGCGGTGAAGAAGCTTTAAGAAACCGCCACATCCAACAGGGTGAACGCTGATCATAACACACAAATAAACTAACTCAACTTGCAACTGGTGATTGTATGCGTATTCATTACGAAATAGGGCATTACCCGCTCAAATGGGACAAAAATAGCATCATCATTGAAGACATTGAAGTCCGCCAATTTGATCAATACACCATCAAGGTTGGTGGCTCTGAAAGAGTGACTGTAAATCTTTGAAAAAGTGTTATAAGAATGTACAGGTTCCATCAACATTCGACACCAAACAAATACTAACACAAAGTTTTGATAGATTTGGATAATGGAATCCCCAAAAACTTCTTCTCGGAAAAACAATTAGCAATTGGTCAGACATCTTCAGACTCTAAGAACAGTTCTACACCAGAACTCACCTATTAGCAATATTTGCCTAATAATCGAAAAGGGCACATTCCAGCAACGTCCAATACAGGTCTTTCATCATCTGAAAGTCCTCAGGTCATTTTCAAGGAAAAAGTATCATCTGGAAACCTTTAGTACAGGTTAGAGATATTATCTTAGGCATACATGTACATTTATGAGTTTGACTGTCCCTCTGGTATTTTGCCCCTCTTTTGTAACTCTAGAAAAATGAATTTAACATGCAGTTGGCTAGCCGCTTTGTAGAATTTTGTGATTGGGAATAAAGGTCCTACTCCAGAAGAAAGATAATCAAAATTCTCATCCGGAAGGGACAGATTCACATTTAGTATGTGGCAAAGGTATGATCTTCCATTAGCATGATTACTTTATGATATTTTAAAATAGTAATGTTTAAAATTTATATATTATAAATTGTTAAATAAAATTGAGAATGGAAATGGGGAATGTGTCAAAGAGACAACAACCCGACCAAATAAAAAAACAACAACAGCAGAAGGTCACCAACATGTCTTCAATGTAGCGAGAAATTCCCGCACCCGGAGGCGTCCTTCAGCTGGCCCCTAAACAAATATATACTAGTTCAGTGATAATGAACGCCATACTAATTCCCAAATTGTACACAAGAAACTAAAATTAAAATAATTCAAGACTAACAAAGGCCAGAGGCTCTTGACTTGGGACAGGCGCAAATTTCACTTTTGTCAAGTTCACTTTATTATGAATACAGTGTACATTCCACATTCTCACCTTGGGATGTGTTATCTGTAAATAAGTAATTTCCCAGGTCAAAATGTGGAATGACCGAATGAAGCATGTCATCCGTAGATGAGGAAATAGATCCTTAATTAGCACCTTGCATGCACCATGATAAAAAAAATACGTTTCTAAACTTTACAAACGTAATCATTTGTTAAGTGGTGACTCAGATTACATGTGGCATTGTGCATTTATATTTCTCTGTGGATCACTAGAGTATCATTTGACTACCTAAATCCCATTGTCACCTCTAGGAGTAAAACCTAGAACCATTGTGTTTCAAGTCAGTACTCTATTTGACTAATGAAGTATTTCCAGAGCTCACCCAATTATGACTTGCTAAGAATCTTCTTCCGAATGGATATAATCCTGTCACATTTCCCTCACCTCAAGGAGTTATCAAGGAACAAAGACCCTGTTGGATATTTCCTCTTACAATAGGTTTTAGAAGAGAAACGTATTGTTACAGTTAGGAGATAACTTAATGTGTCTCCCTAAATCATGTTGCCACCTTCATGGCTCCAATCTTGAGCTTCAAGTCAGCAATATCTTACTGAGTTGAAAACTTCTGACCTAGGTCACCTATAGTTATGACTAAAAGGAAGAAATCAAAAACCCTGTCATTTCTGATGCATGAAACATTTTTGGTATAACCCATAATTCTGATTCGTTTGTTTAAAATTCGTAACTTATTATTTTCCAACAAATCATGCCAAAAATAAATGAAATAAACAGTTGTTCAATTATAATTTAGAAGTCCTGGGTAAAGGTCAATATTTGGAACGTGCTAAAATGCTTCATTAAAAAATGTTAAAGAATTGTCAGCGGTATCTTTTAATGGAAATTTATCCTTCTTACCTTAATAAATCTTTCTGGAAAGTGTATTTGTAATTTTCAATACATCTCTCAGGGATAGCCATTGTCAATGTTCAGTCACTGAGTTAGTCGCTGCAAACGGCGAGGAAGATATGAGTCACGTGATCGCAGTTTGTTTACTTCCTGTTTTAAAAAACAGACACGCCCCCTTGTTATTTAGTTATATTAGATCTGGGACATAACATGAGACAAAGATTTTAAATATGATAATTATAGATTTTATAGGCAAAATAAATATGCGCACAGATAGTTTTTTTCTTTTTCGTTTCTTCAGAATATAAATAATGTTTTTCCACGTGATAAATAACGTGTCATGTGATAAGAAGAAAAATGGCAGCTTGCAGCTTTAAAAATCTCACTGGAAGAATCCTTTCAATTTACGTTTTATTTTGTATGTACAACTCCACTGGTATTTAGCCTTTTTGCACATGGCACAAACTGCTTTTTAATTATAGATTTTATGATAAATGGTCATGACATGACTTACTGTAGCCGGGGAGGAGGGTTTTTAAGAATTAAACTGCACCAGAGGCAGAAGTTAGCAGAACAAAGTTACAAACTGCTTTTAAACTATTTTATAATTAATTTCAACGCAACAATGTTTGTATCGTTTATTTTAATTGGATAACATCACTAATTTTCATGGCATCAATTGACAATTGATGCTTTTGAACGTACGGAACGTATATGGACCATAATTTGGTATTCGGCCTTTGGTTTCTTTTTGTATCCTTTTTTATAAGTTCTAAAATTTTGACTTTTATTTTGTGGGTTGTGTTGGTGTTAGAATAGTATGAATGGAATAATTGAGTTTTTCGAGAAAAAATTAATACATTTTGATTCACTGTTTACGTGACATGAAACCAAACAGGAAACCAATCTTTATTTTCTTTATTTTGCACAATATAATTCAAAAGGCATAAATAAACACCATTACTAGTGTTACTTGCTTCATGTTAATATTTAAAATCTATTTTCAATGTTATATAAAAGTTTTTTTTAAACCTGACAGGAAACCATAAGAAACCGAAAGCATTTTTTTAAAAAATCCATCTTAAATGTAACAGTATTATAAAACTCCTAAATATGTGCTTGTTTTGAAAACAATTAGTACAATTTATTCAGAATTTTCCATATTTTCTTCATCATGTTCATTGATACAGGATACCATAATCGTTGTATCTTGATGTTTAAGCCAAAAAAATGTATTTATATTTGGTTTTGATATTCCAGTTATATACAATTTATTCCAAATCATTGGCAATGTAACATTCTTTAAATCCAGTAAAGAAAAAAACTTTTAACTTGGAATTAAAATCTTTAAAATAGGCACCATGTGATACTTGTGACCTGTACATTATCTACATGGTTTCCACATTTTAACCTACTTTAGTGGGCTAAAATCAATAAAGTATTTCCTTTCAAGTCATGCATGGTAAAAGTTTACTTCTCCTTTGACAAGTTTATTGCGTTTCTGATAAGTGTTTGCAGAACATGAATAAAAAATATTAATTAAAAACTGTGACAAAGATTCCAACTTTGTACATTCCAAGTGTAACGGTATATTAACATGTATTTTTTATTAAATTATATTTATTCACCTAAAATATCCAGTAATATTTACTGCTGAAGTTAAATCAATCCAACGAGCATTGGTACAATGATAAGAGACGTAATTTCGATTGATTTTTCCAAGGACTCTTCACGTCATTATTGGGAAATGAAGTGTGTTCTAACGTCTGTCAAATATGAAATCGATTTTGTCAAGTCATTGGGCATTTATTTTCACACAGGATCGTATGTAACATTATGCACATAGGAAAAATAACAGACCACCGGCGCAATCTCTTTGACAATTGTATTTTCCTCTTTTTAACAAGACGAAACAAGTCTACAGATTATGTTTGCTAACATCCCGTTGGAAACAAAAACAATGTTTAGACCTAGTATTTCGTACATCCGGCCATAATGGCGTTATCACATGTTAGTCACATGTTTCACGTATGACCGGAAATGGTTGGAACTTAAGGACAAAAACAATTTTAATAAATAACTGGACTTCTGTTTTGTGTGAAATGTAACGCATAACGACAACGTAATTTTCTTACTTAATTATTACGAAGATCAAAACAAGAATGTAAATCATCTCAAATTTACGTGTTTGAACATCTCGCGAGAGTTCATATTTGCATATTGTTTTTAAGAATTCTATTACAACAAAGCAGATTACATCATTTCAGTGTTCTCCCCAGGATTTTTTGAAGGCGCAAAATTCAAGGGCGCGTAACTCTTTTTTTTTTAGATTGAACTTGTGTGATCTGAAGCAATCAGTTATAAATCATGACATGCTATATGAGTAATATATGAGTAATAATGTTTTGTGTTATGGGCAAAGTAAAAAAAAATGGTCCAAATATTTTTTTTTTGGTCAAATTTCAACATAGTTTTAGTCCATTTTCTTTTACCATGTTTACAGTATGATCTTGATACATATACATTTAGGTTAATAAATCCAAAAGGATATTAAAAAGTATAAAGAAACAAAAAAGTTCTGTAACTTTATTGACATAAACCAATTGAAAAAAATTAAATCAAGTAGAATCTATACCTTTTGGGAATATGATTTCAAACAAATTCTATCAAATATTAATATTTTTTTCACCCCATTTGATTGCAGAAATCCAAACATTACTTTTAAGGTGGCTCATGGGTACAAACATTTTAGCAAAAAATTAAACCTTTATTTTTTCATTACAAATTTATTTTTTATACACTATTAGTTGTCACTTTATGATATGGTACAAAAAACAACCCAAACAATTGATTTGGTTTGGCCCCAGATGACTTTTAAAATTGAAAAAGCTCCAAATTATCTCCCTTTGGTGCAAAAATGCCATTTTTTTGCCTTAAATTTAAAATATCTTTTTTAACTCATCGGTGACCTATATTTTTTATTATTGTTTTCAAATAAGCTGTACATAAACTAAATAATTGTAAAATTTAAGCGATTTCTTATATTAGGTTCTTTTTTTATTTCGATATTTCCTCTTTTTCTCCTATTAGTTCAACAGAAAAAAGGACATTAACAAAAATGTATGCTTCTTCCAGAGGCAGATTGTAGCTTAAATGAACGGTTACCCCATTTTTTTATTGCATTTTTCTTTTAAGTATATGATAAAGTTCATTTATGAAAAAATATAGGGAAATCTTATATTAGGAAAAAAAAATCATTTATACCCAGGAGCCCCCTTAATGCAAAAATTAATAATCTCATCTTTGATTATAATTTTTTTTAATGTTTTTGGCTATTTTTTGTATCAATTCATTTAAAGTTGATTAAAAAAGTTTTAATTAAAAAATAATTCATTAATTAGTTGATAAACAACCTTCTCCTTATCAAAATTAACCCTTTTTTAAATTCAATGACAAAAAAAAATGATAGATAAATCTTTTAAAAAAAAAGATGTATCTAACAGAAAATACATGAAATACATCCAATTTCCCCTGTTTTTGTTGCACTCCTGACATATTATACACCAAACTAAAATACAGAAACTAGAACAAAATGCTCATGATTTTTCAATTTTTTTAATCATTGATGGTTTATAAGGACCTAAATCTGTCATTTGAATGTAATTTCTGTTTTACCTTATGCATCTTATGCACTTCAGACCATATTTAAATTGAATTTTCTGACACATTCTTATACAATTGAGGGTAAGTTACCAAACTATGAACTAAATTCCATTAAATATCCATCAGAATTGTTGTTTGACAGCTTAAAAAGAGGTCTGCAATCTTCAAAATTTTTCTGAACTCTTATTGTTTTTTTTAAATTATTACCTATATAAGGTACTTTATTTTACCCTATCTTGTTGCACTCCTGACATTCAATATATATCATAACAAAATAGTTTATCCATTATTAAAACATACCATGATTTCTAGATTAAGTGTTTATATACATTTGTGCCTTTCAGATTTGACATTTTATTTTCATTTAAACAATATTTTTATTAGCTATATCATACATATCACTTATTGTATAAATAAATTCACATCTCATCACATTTCGCTACTATTTTTTTAAATAACAGTGATTGCAATGTCAAAATGGGCTGAGTGTTGTGGCTTGATGTGTAGATTAATCCTGCTAAATATCTTTGTAAAATTTCGAGCATTAGACAAATTACATTAAAAAAAATGCCAAAATTGTCAGGAGTGCAACACTTTTTCTTGACATTTGAAAAAAAAATGTTTTATTTGAAAGACACAGCAACTTGTAATATGATGACATGTGCCATAGATTCTTATGTATATTAGAACTAGTATGTCTTAGGGATGATTTCAGCTCAGAATGAAGCTTATCCATTGAACCTTTTTGATACAAATGTGTTTTGAAAAAGAGTTGTGCCATGTCAGGCAGGGGCGTAGCTAGGCATTTTTGATGTGTACGCAATGCTGGGGAAGGAAATTATACGGCAGGGGTCTGGGCCGCTTAAGGCCCCAGAAGCTCTGGTGTAAATGGTGCAAAATCCTGCATTCTCGCAATTTCCGCGGACTTAACATTACCTCGCAGAAATCTTACTTTCAGGTGAAACAAGTTAACTTTGGAAATAAACAATCAGAGAAAAACAAAGAAACACATACTGTTGGCTTAACAATTTGATTTTTATCTAATGTGTAATGGGTTAAATTGGCCTGATAAGGTATATTTTATTTGTTTCCTAATCATGCTGAACCCACCTTACATTAGAAAACAAACTAATCAGTTCTAAGCCAATGCTTTGTAACTTATTAATAAATGGTATTTTTTTTATTGAAAAAAATACACAAATAGAAATTCGAATCACATATCTTTATGTTTCATTTTATGAGTGAACAAGCACATGAAGCAGTGTTTTCATTTTTTTTTTCTTTCAAAGTTAATTCTGATAAATGTAAATGCCCATTTCCTTTCTTTTTTTCTACGAAAGATGTCCAAAACGGTGTCTGCTTTAAAAAAATTCTCGGTATATGTTCGAAAGACCAAATCCAGTCTCAGATAAACCATTCGTTTTCATTGTATTTCTCAAGTAGGTCTTCACTCTTCCCTTGGAACTAAAAGACCGTTCTGCCGTTGCCGTCGAGACCGGCAAACATGCAAATACATTAAGTTCTAGTATCTGAAAGATTCCCGAGTATAAAATTTATTTCATCAATTATTTTGGAATCTTCAGAAAAGATGTTAGGGTAAGGAGGCATAGAAGACGTGAGTGACAATTGTGTTTTGATAGTCACATCCGGAGACCTCAGCCATTTTAAATTGTTTGCATCAGCAACAGAATCACGATGGTTTCGTAAATGAAAAGGGAAGTTTTCGGAACGGAATATAGCTCCAAAGTGATCATTAACATATTTGAATAATATTTTTTATTAACTTCATTACTTTAGTTTTATTCTTACCGTAGATTTACCATATTTTTATTTTTGTGAAATTTTCGATGTGTACGCAACTGCGTTTTTGCGTACGGGTTGCTACGCGCCTGTCAGGAGTGCAACACAAAAAATAATGTTACTGAGGAAAAGATGAATTTTGCTTAAATGGCTCACACCTAAATATAAACAAATAGCAATCCTGTATAACAAACATGTTCTTTTAGAATTTCAAAGCAGGATTTATAGATTTATTAGTTTTAAGTACAAATGTATATTTGTCCTAATCAAAAATTCTTGAATTTTTATATAATTTAGGAAGCTGATTCTCATAAACTGTGCATTTTTAAGAGAAATAACCATATTTCAGTTTCAAAAGTTTTATAATGGTTTCATGAAATACTTATTAAATTATTATAACTGTAATATCAAACAGTTAATTTTTATGAACTCCTGACATGAATTTACCCCAACAAAAAGTGTTTGCATATATATTCAATATTTTTATCTTAGAAATTTTCTCAAATTTTGAGTTCATCTTGCTTATCCAACCTTAAAATAAATAAAAGATGGGAAAGATAGTTGATGAAACTAAACTTACTAAACTTACTTGAGAATAAAATCAGACAGACTAAGGGACCAAAACACAACATCAAAGTCAACATCGACTATAACTTTGATGAGCAGAAAATTGAGAAAAAAATCTGAAAGAAGTTCCACCTCAAGGACACACTAGACATTATATAACCAAAGAAAGCACAAGAAATGTAAAACTTAATTCAAATACAAAGACTTTAACCTGAAATCAAAAAACATAGTTATAATAAATGGAAGAAAAAATAGAGAGATTGGCAACAGAAGAGAAAAATAAATTTACACAATCCCAAAAAAATCCAAACCCACAGAAAAATATCCAGTTGATAATTAAAAGTACAGGTTAAGATACACCATCTAGAGAAACAGAAAGAGAAGACTTAGTTTAGGAAAAATTCGTCCTGACAAACACAAATCTTGCCCTATAAAACAATTGAATACATCATAGCCACAGCTAAACCAAGGTAGTTAGAAAGAACTAAAGTACTGATGGAAGTGTGCTAGAAGTTGATGGGTGCTGAAGTGGAAACAAAGTTGAGAGATCCTTATTAGATTTGGAAACTTGAAAAGAAACGGGCATTTTCAAAAAGAATAGAGGCTACCTAAAAAACTTAGACTTAGAACTTAAAAGGAACTCTTTGAAAATGTCATTTTCTTTTCAACAGTATTCAGATATTTAAGGGGTTCCTCATCTTTGATTATACTTCAACATTTTAAAACTCACCGCAGCGTCATATCGGCCTGGGGAGAACACTGCATTTAAAAATTGCGTTATGATATTGGACACAAAAATCACGCCACTGTTCTTACATCTGCTACATAAATACTTATAGTTCTCGGCATTTTCTTCTCACTATTCTTATTGGTCGATGTTCTTTGTTATTTGAAAGCAAAAGTTACGAATTTGCCGGTGACGATTATCTATAAATCAGTCAGCGTTATGCTCTTCAGAAGCAAAAAGTAACGTGAGAAACGACACAAAAATACGGTTGTAGAATCTTTGAAATTCGTATATTTTAATTTTTTTTCTAGGGAAGAGTAGCATACACTTGTATGTTGATTATTTTATAATACTGATGGAAGGAAAAAACATTTTTTTTTATATATAAGTTAATGGTGTACATGGTAATGATGGTGAATAAGTGAATGAATATATAGAAAAAGGAGGGATAATTACACTGTACAAATTATTCATTTTTAAGTTTAGGAAATTGTTTATAAGCCTTGAAAATGAGAAGGTATTAAATTTTAATTATGCAAAGGATACATGTATATTTTGGCACAATGAAGCCATTTAATTACCATGCCACTTTGACATTTTGTTTTCATAACAGTTATTTGATCATGTTGATCATTACTGACATGACTGATATTTATTGAATACATTTTAATTTCAAAGTTGCTTCATATATACCATGTATTCAATGTAATAGTTCAAGAAAATAAAAACTAAACCAAATTTTTGTAAACATGGTAAAATAAGGTTTTCTTCCTTTAACATGTTTAAATACATTATAGAAAAATAATCTCAAACTGTTCAAAGTCTGACTTTTTATCCTGTGACTTTCTGTCATACATTCTTATTTATATCATGTATATGTTCTTTAAGTCAAAGGACAAATTCATCAAAAGGAATTGAAAAATATGAATGTGTTTACATCTGAAAATCTAATATGAATACAGACAAACTAATGCATATATTATTCATGATCTAGGAAAGTTTTAAGGCATTGCAAGACCAAGATATATATATATAAAAGTTATATGTGTAAGACTCAAATCTATGGTGGGTTCCAAATCTATGGCAGATCCCTAATCTGTGGCAAATGTGACGTCATGCCATCCCGTATCTATGGCCGATTTTTCACAATCCTAATCTATGGCAAGTTCTGTAATTTCCTAATCATGCTAATCTATGGTGGATTTTTGTTGTTTCCAAATCTATGGCAGATTTTGTTCAAATGTAGAACAAGGCAGTACATATTGATTAATGACTTTCCTGCTTCAACATATTCAAAGAAACTTGGGTTCAAATGTAGCTAATCATGCTAATGTTATGGTAATTACTACAAATAATCGAAAATGATTTTAGAATTTTAAACTAGCACCAAATTATTAAACATTTTCCTTAAATCTGGATGACCAAAAAGGGTGACTGAGTAGTGAGTATATATATATGTGAATAGGGATTGCTTATTTACAGTAATAATGATTTGCTGAATGCAACATATTACATGTATTAAAATTGAAATGATTTTGATGACATAAACATGGCATTTCTCAGGAATTGACCAAGCTGCTTGTGTCTGAGACATTTGATTAGAGATACCTTTTACCAACTATATATTATGACTGATCACTTTATCTTCAACTTTATATATAATAAATAAATATTTAAAAACCCCTGATCTTCTATTTCTATCAAGTAAAAATGGCTATGGAGTTATAGAATCATTAACAAAAAAGGAAAATATGCAGTTTAAACACCAAAAAAACCATTGCGTACGTCGATTAAAATGTCGATAAAAAATCTCCAGTTATGAAGCCCAAACTCCAGCTGAAAATTTCCTAATCTCCAGTTGTGACTTGACAACTCTGTCACATGTCTGATATATCCAAACTTAATATATTATTGAATTATAATTGTTTTACTGGGGATATATATGCAATTGATATAAATATATGAAATCAATTTGTGACATGAAATGAATAATATTTATTAAATCCAATCAAAGGGCCTGTTTTCGAGCATAAACATTTTGAACATGTACACATACAATGTACATGCCATATATCATGATATATATACAATATTAATTATACAGTTATTTTCAAAGATATATTACACGGATGCCCCACTTTCGCTATCATTTTCTATGTTTAGTGGACCGTGAAAGTGGGATAAAAATCTATTGGCATTTAAATCAGAAAGATCATATCATACTTGTCATAAGGAACATGTGTAATAAGTTTCGACATGTTCAAGTTGATTGGACTTCATCTTCCTCATAAACTACATTGACCAAAAACTTTAACCTGAAACTTGCACGTTAATTTTCTATTTTCATTGGACCATGAAATTGGAGTAAAAAATCTTTTTTGGCATTAAAATTAGAAAGATCATATTATAGGGAACATGTGTACTAAGTTTGAAGTTGGTTGGACTTCAACTTCATCAAAAACTACCTTGACCGAAAACTTTAACCTGAAAAGGGACAGACAGAAGGACGAACAGACGTACACACAGACCAGAAAACATAATGTCTCTCTACTATCGTAGGAGGGGCATAGAAAAAAAGAAAACCTAGATGTACATTGTACATTACTGCTAGTTGTCTGTTATAAAATTGAGAATGGAAATGGGGAATGTGTCAAAGAGACAACAACCCGAACCAATAGAAAAAACAAACATATTCCTAGTAATCTTATGGAAATTAATGTATTTTACTATTTTATTATAGTGTCACCATTATTGGTTTCATCAGTAATGCAGACCAATTGTAAACCAGACCATAAGATGGATAATGCTAGAGTGACCATTATAAATAACACTACAAAACCTGGAGTCTCCTCTTTAGATCTACTTGTTTCCACCATAACAGCTGAATGTTATACTGTGAGTTTTAATGATATGCTGCTAACATTTTTACATAAGTAACTTACTTTTAATCTGTTACTCCTCAGTTACTAGCATCAATTAGGAAGGTATTTCCAATCAAAATAGCTTAATTGTAACAAGTCATTTACTAATGTACTGTGTATATATACATTTCAGGTATCAGTCATCCTTATGATAAAGATTTAAACCAAGGAAGATGTTATCTCTCATTTAAATCGAATCTAAGAAAACACTAAACTTTGGGCATTTCCTTATCATATGTACCATTGTCTGATTATAAAGATATATTAGTTTTCACATAATTATATTGGTATATTAATAAGATGAGGTATGGGTACATGTATATATCACTATGACAGCTACCAACCAACCTCAATTATCTCAGGGTAGTTTGCTCACCCAGAGCATGAAGAGTATGAAGGTCTTTTGTTTAAACCTAGCTTGGTCAAACCAGAAAATGGACTGCTGACTTGTTAACAAATACTTTAAAATTGAGTATGAAAATCTAGAATGTGTCAAAGAGACAACAACCAGATGGTTCTTCAACACAGCCAGAGGCAGGCTTTTGTATGTTAACAATCTGATTCCACTAGATGATGGCCTAGCTATTACAAAATTATACATTTTTATCTTATGCAAGCAAGCCATTCACCATAAAGACTGATACACAAAGTCAGAGACTAATAGCAGTCACAACATGGAAGACTTATTATTTATTTGTATTTTACAGTGTGATCTACAGCCTACAATAGTAGTTAACTACAGTTCTAGTTGTACCATTCTACTAGACTCTCGATGGTCAATGAGAGTGGCAATTAAAGGTCTCAATCCTGCGTACAGTACTTCATCCAGCTGTAGGTCAGTACAACATAGGATCTTTACAGTAAAGTTAATAAGTTTTCATAATCTACTTGAAAAATATACCTTTTTTTTTTTTTAAATACTCTGATAACGGCAGATTCAGCTAGGGTGCAGTTTGAATAAATTTTGCCTGCACTCACTTAAATTTAGGACAAATATATGCAAAATTTGAATTGAATCGAACTTTTTAAGCTGCTTCGGAACCCTTCCCCTATGTCTTATGGATTGACGGTTGATGTTTGTCTTTCTTTACCTTCAGCATTTTTTTTTCTCCTGTAAAACCACTGCAAAAATTGGAACCTAAGTTAACAACAATCTTTTTTAGGGTTTTTAGACAATTTTTGAGCTGATAATCTGAAACCGACTTATTTAGCTGCCTTTTGCTAGGAAGGAACTAATGCATTAATCAACAGATATCTATGAACAAATTCTGTAAAATCAATTTCCAAACTTTCACGAAATGTTCTAATACTGTGGTATCAATTTCGTGGATTGACAAAAAAATTGCATTTTTGAGGATATTTGATTTTGTGGTTTTACCAATCTCTGCAAAAAAACATGTTTTTGTGGTTAACCTGTACCCACGAAATTCACAAAAATTGGTATCCAACTATTAATAATGAATCCCCACAATATCATTTCTATTTTAAAAATTAAAAATATACATGTTTGCATATATTTCAGTGAATTTAATTTGACAACACATTTCAAAGAATATGGAGAATACAATATATATGTAGAGTTAATGAAAGACAAGATTAAATGTAAAGGACCCATTTTAATGAACGCTCCAGCTGATAGCAATATACGTAAGTAGAAAAATAAACATATTACTGTGAATTCATTTTTATTCGTGGTATATCAATTTTCGTGGGTTTCGTGGGTCACAGCGAACCACGAATTTAAGAATTCAACGAAGAATAATCCTGAGAAATGTGTATGGAGTCGGATGTTTATTTCCGGTTATGTTATGCAGTTCTAGTATAGCGTTGACTAGCGATAAACATTATAACATAACATGTGTTTTTTATTGCAAGAAGATAGAAGTATTTTGATTAAATCTATAATAAATATATCGAATATCAGTGATAATTTAATTTTTAAAATTGATTAAAACTGTTCATGGAAAATAACTGCAAGTTTTTAATTACCGTGTCATAGTTTGGTTTACCAGTGATTAAAAGTCAATAGGATTAAGTACGGGGATATTGCCCGTAGGTAATATTGTTTATGACAGGAACATTTATTTTCACACCTTATACTTATATCACTGTTTATTATATCGTGATAAGGGAAATGAGCTTTCAATCACAGTGTTTTGAATGCCTTATAGAATTCAGACAAGAATTTATAAATTGTAAAACAAACAAATAATTAGTTGTCTCTGTCCATTATTGTAATCGAAATTATCAATGAACACTTTAACCTAGAATGATCAAGCGAGGATTTTGACAATACAAAACTTTTTCAATGAATTCCTTCTTCTTTGTTTTGTTTTATTATTGATCAAACCAAGGAGGTTATATGATCTCATAAATCACAAAAAAAAAACACGAATTACGTATCTAATTTTTTGTTGTTGTAATCAGCGATCCACGAATTTACGTATACCACGAAACGTCTTTTTTTCTCTATCCACGAAAATTGATACCCACGAAAATAAATGAATCCACAGTAATATAGTATTTATACTATTTAAAAGAAGTATTAACAACATTAAAAATCATAGGTAAAACTATAGAAAAACAAAAAGGGAACACTAATAATTAAAGTCAATAAAATTGAGAATGGAAATGGTGAATGTGTCAAGAGACAACAACCTGACCAACAAGCAGAAAACAGTAGATAGCCACCAATGTGTCAAAATCAATCAAACAAAATTATGATGCAGAAACTGATTATTGATGATCAACTACCTTTATGATAGATATATGTATGCAAGAACAAGTTTTATAAAAGTAGTTCAATAAATTTTCTAAAAGTTGAAGACCTTTCCTTTTTGACTTCACAAATGTAGGCAATTCATGTTTGAAATGTATGGAATATATGCTGAAGTTTGCAAAATAATATCCAAAATATATGAGTTACTATTACACATTTTTAATGAAACATATAAGAGAAATAGTGTCCTCCAGTTTAAACAAAGTCACTATCTATCCTTTTCTGATTTCGGAAATTGATAATATGATAAAAACCTAGAGAGGAAAACAATTCTGGATTAAATTTATGATGTATTAATCATACAATAATTTGCAGATCTTAACATGTACATTCATAATTTCATTACATGTATGTTTCATTATAATACATGTATGTTATTTTGATTGGCTTCTGATAATCTCATGCTATTCTGAAATGAATGTTCATTTCAAAATGAAATGTATTAAGATTCTTGAAGACACAAGCTTCCTCAATAAAGTGAACAGGTGAAAAAAAAAAGCAAAAACTTGATAGAAGTCGTGTTTACATGATCCTTGCAAAAAATATAATTAAAGGTATGGAATGCTTCTTTTCGTAATTTCGTAAACATGGTAAACATGGTAAAAGCGTTGGACTTAGCACACATTTTTCAGAACGAAGAGCTACTTTGGGCAAGACTTTTACACCCCAATAAATTTTCAAAAAGAAGCATTAAAATTCCTAAATGTAAAAGAAATTAGCTTATGATAACCTCTCTATTTCAGCTATATACATTATGCTAGGAGGATTTGTCTTTGCAGCTGCTGTGTTTGTGCTGGGTATTAAGTTTTATAGGTATAGTTAGAAATTATTGTATAAAAAAAGGAGATTTTGTATGATTACAAAAAAGATAACCTTCAACCAGAGAAATAAGAAGATGGATGTAAACAACTTGAGAGCATCAACATACTATTGGGAAATTGTGCATGTTTACTAACCTTGTGGAATTTGATTAAACATGTAAAAATGCCCTAACTGTTACATAAAGTATAATAAATAAAATATCAAATCAAAGTCTACCATGTCTTTTTTTTTTTTTAAATAATTGGAGTCAAAATTGATTAACAGAATACATTGCATGATATTATATTGACACAATTTCTTTGGTATGCCTTGTTTAACTGTTTTCAATCAAAATGATCATGATTATGGTTACTTAAAAATCAAATTTTACTCATATGGTGTTTTTTTTTTCACTTTCACATAAAATGCTTTACCCTAACCATTCAATCTATTGTCATTAGCCAGATGTGATTGCATTACACCAATAGATTTATATGTAGATAAGTATTACCATTTCAGAGGTCACTTGTGCAGTAAGCTTTTGATGCAGTCTGGAAATGAACATCTTATCGATCCTGTAAGTTTATACTAGAATTGTTGTCCAGTTTGTGCATTGATTAAATCAATGTGCTTCTCATTTTTAGCTCACCGGACCTGCGTCCGTCGTTTCGTAAACTTTTACAAAAATCTTCTCCTCTGAAACTACTGTGCCAAATTTAACCAATGGTAAAAATAAGTAAACAATCCTGTATCTGATGGTACCATTTTATAAGTTGCTGAAAGTGAAAAAAATATATTTAGGATTTTATGAAACAAAATGAATGCAAGATAATCATTACTGATACATATATCTTTTTGTCAAGCAACACAACATTTCGCCTTGCCCTTATTCAGATTTTTGGTTGATAGCTTGTCGGGTATTGGTTGATTGATTATCAATTTTTATTTATTACTTTATGTTCATCATCAATGATCATGTTCATACTATATTCGTACATTAGTTCGTTAATTTTCATTTGCTGGAATCATTTTAATTTCCTTGCAATATGTGCATGCTGCTTACTAATTATACCATTTTTTTCTCCAAGCAAAAGTTTTAGTATTGCCTGTTAAACTGCACTCATGGCAAAATAAGATTGCATCAGCACCTTATTATATTTAAACATATACCAAATTGGGGTGGTAAAGTTTAATCAAGTAAATATAGTAAGAAGTATAGGGAGCACATCAAAGAGACAGCATCCCAACATCAAGATGTTGTCATAAAATATACAACAGGAGGACATTTCAATAGAACATGACAAATATTTCATACTAAATATCAAAGTTTAATTTGAGGAAATTACTAAACCACAAGATGTAGGATATGTATATATAGTGAAACATATGCAGTGTGAATATTGGAAAGTAATCACAAGAAAACAGTGTTTGAATAGATATAAAACATACTTTAAACATTTCGCCACAGAAAAAATCAAAACAGGATGTTAATACTGATGGTGTTAAAAGAAACTCTTTGAAGGGAAACCAGATTGGTCTAAGAAAGCGACAAGTAAAATCATCTGCCACTAGAGGGCAGGTGAGTCACACCCATCTTTGTTTATTAGTGAAAATGAAATGTGTAAAGGTCTACAGTGTAAATTTTTTATATGTTTGCTTTGTTTGTATGTTGAGATGCTTTTTCCTTTTGAATATAAATGCCTTACCCAACAAACTAATTCAATACAAATGCAGCTCTGTCAACATTGTCAAATACTAAAATTATAAAGCAATGAAACTAAGAAAATAAGTTAAACACCAAATGGAATTGTGCAGAAAGCAAAGTTATTCTGGTTTATAAACTATTTTTTTTAGAAATAAATTGTAGCTTATCTTGGTATAATTTTTCTCAAGTTTTATACATATGTGTACAATGCTTCACATTAGAATTGAATGTCTTGGCAAACTGGTTGAATTTGATTGTTTAAAAAAATATTATTGAGCATCAGTTACTGTTCACTTATTTAGTTATGGCCCTTGACCAAAGTTCTAAGCATACACTAGTATCTTTTAAAATACACTTTCCATTCTAATTTATAATATTATAGTATCTTTCTTTTAACTAGGACAAACATCATGCTCATTGATCTGTTAATGTTCTTGATATTTAAAAAAATAGTTTATTGAGAGTCTAACTCGTTAAAATTTGTTATCAATAAAAGGTTTGAATTCACAAATATTGTTTTTAAGAATTGCTATTTTTTATGCCCCACCTACGATAGTAGAGGGGCATTATGTTTTCTGGTCTGTGTCTCCGTTCGTTCGTCTGTTCATGCGTCCTGCTTCAGGTTAAAGTTTTTGGTCGAGGTAGTTTTTGATGAAGTTGAAGTCCAATCAATTTGAAACTTAGTACACATGCTCCCTATGATATGATCTCTCTAATTTTAATGTCAAATTAAAGTATTGACCCCAATTTCATGGTCCACTGAACAAAGAAAAAGATAGTGTGAAGCTCAGGTTAAAGTTTTTGGTCAAGGTAGTTTTTGATGAAGTTGAAGTCCAATCAACTTTAAACTTAGTACACATGTTAACTATGATATGATCTTTCTAATTTTAATGCCAAATTAAAGTATTGACCCCAATTTCAGGGTCCAGTAAATATGTAAAATGATAGTGGGAGTTGGGCATCCGTGTACTATGGACACATTCTTGTTTCTATTTGCTATATACAAGATATTAAGTGTGATCAAATAAGAGAAGACCTCTACACATTGTATTTTCCAGGTGATGGTCCTGTAAGGCTAGTATTGTGTATGTCTCACCAATAAGTCTAGTTTCATTGGATTCTAATATCATTATCAAACTCATACGTTTTACATTAAAAATGTCATATGTGCTATTAAATTTGCATGGCTTATATATTTATATATTCCCACCAGATCTATTTTGCACTTTTATAATAGAATACTGAGGTAATGGAAATATATTTCTTCTTATCTAAATATAATAGATTTCAGTAAAACATCCTCCAAATATTTTAACCTCTTGTGAAATTATCTGTGAGTTTTGATTTGAAATACATATTGAGTAATAAAATTGAGAATGGAAATGGGGAATGTATCAAAGAGACAACAACCCGACCATAGAAGAAACAACAGCGGAAGGTCACCAACAGGTCTTCAATGTAACGAGAAATTCCCGCACCTAGAGGTGTCCTTCAGCTGGCCCCTAAACAATTATATACTAGTTCAGTGATAATGAACGCCATACTAATTTCCAAATTGTACACAAGTCAATCAGTCACCTTATAAGTCAATTCAGGTGATCTTTCAATACTTTTAGCATAGAATAATAAAAATATGCAGTTTGATAAATACAAAAGATGTTTTCACTTAAAAAGCAGGAGCATTGTTTAAATTCAAAGAACAACTTGATATGTTTTTGAACGTCAAATCAGAGCTTCATGGCTGAATCGTGTGCACACAATTCTATTAAAAAAGTGTGTACCGGTATATCCAATTAACAGTCTATATGGGTACATTTAATGCTAATAACTAATTATTTTTTTACAGAGTAGTTATGCCTCACAAGACCTTGGTTCATCACCTGATCTTGGTACTATGCAGACCAATATAAACCCAACAGGAACTCCAGAAAGCAAAAAACCAAAGAAAGAGAGGCTTAAATCACTAGATACATTTAGAGGGTAGGCATATTAACCAATACATATTTTGGACTTATTTGCCATGCCTGCAATGATTTGGGAGAATTTGAGACACTAGTTTTATTACTCTGCTGTGGTCATCAGCACCTCATGTTAAAGTTTTCCGATTAAAAAAAAACCCCAATATATAATTAGGATAGATATTTTTGTCTTAATCACATGGTTTAAACCAAATTTGTGAAATACTGAACCACTGCACTCATAGCTAAAAATCATGAACTTACTGACTATAGATAGCCAGTATGGCCACTGACAAGAAACGATACATTTGTTACTAAATGAGAACACATACAAACATGACTTGACATTTAGAGAAAGAAAAAAACTCAGTGAAAGATGATCTTCATGTCTTTTTTGCCTTAGATGAAGTTTTATTATATCATTTATAAAATTGACACATACCTCACATCTCATTTTGTTCATTTTTATACGCCCGGGACGGGACGTATTATTGTATACCGTTGTCCGTCCGTCTGTCCAACCGTCTTCCACACTTCGGACAATAACTCAAAAACTCCTTCACCAAGATCCATGAAAGGAGTAGGTCCGGTAAGGACTCATTTCGGCCTCAAATTTCAGTTTCATCTGACGTAAGATTTTGACCACTTTTTAAACACTAAAGTGTCTATTTCACTTGATTCAATTAGTATATGTCAAAGATTTCAACTGATTTAGTCATTAAAAACGATCCGATTCAAGCTAAAATATGAAAAATTTCTCAAATATGCCCAAAAACGACACTTTTCAGGTGGTTTTTGTCAAAAATGAAGGTGGCTGCATCCGTGTTCATCAACAACCTTTATACATGTTATGTATTATCATAAAATACAACTTACATTTCAATATTAAGGATGAACACGAATGCGGCCACTTCCGTTTTACACGGAAACCGTCTAAAATTTAACTAAAATGATAAAATTTTGAAGATTTCAGTAATTTAGCATGACTTTGTGGTGCTACAACTCGATATATGTGCATTGTATTGTCAAAAACAGCCGATATTTATGTAACAGAAGCATTTAACTGTCCAATAAATAACTGAAAGTTTACATTTTAACAATTTTGTAAAACTGTTATATTTTGGGGCCAAAAAGGGGTCTTACCGGACCTACTCCTTTAAGTGAATTGTTTATATCTATTGACGTAAGCTCCCTTTCGTTTTTTTATAAATTTCAGATTTTAAGTTTTGGATTTATGGGGCTTTATTCATAAAAAAGGGGGGATTTTCAACACTTCGGACAATAACTCAAAAAGGCTTTCACCAATGTCCATGAAACTTTGGTGAATTGTTTATATCTATTAATGTAAGCTCCCTTTTGTTTTTTTTTAATTTCAGATTTTAAGTTTTGGATTTATGGGGCTTTATTCATATTAAATAAAGGGGGATTTTTAACACTTCGGACAATTAATCAAAAAGGCTTTCACCAATGTCCATGAAACTTTGGTGAATTGTTTATATCTATTGATGTAAGCTCCCTTTTCAATTTTTATAAATTTCAGATTTTAAGTTTTGGATTTATGGGGCTTTATTCATAAAAAAAAGGGGGATTTTCAGTGTTCTCCCCAGGATTTTTGGATAGCACCATGGTAGCGCGTGACAAGTTCTATAAACGTGTTGACTTTTGTGACGCGTCGCATAGTTTTTTATGGTGTTTTATTCATAATATGGTTATACCCTTATGAAAGGTTAGTTTTTGCATTCTTTTAATTGTTTTCTTCTTAACCCTGTTCTAAGTTTGACATATTCTGATTAAATAATTGAAAAGCAATAAAGATTTAATATTATTTATTCAAGAATAATAAAACAAGATAAAATACATGTACATAACATATGACAAGCACTAAGGAAAGTTACTATTGTTTTCAAATTTGCAAGTGCTCACTGATTAAAATCTAATTCTTCTTTACTTTCTATATAAAACATTTAGGCTTAAGAACTAAAGTTAAAACAATTTCATAAAGTCAATTTAAAGCAAATAAATAACCAGTAAATAAAATTATTTCATTTCACAAGAAGTTTTATTATTATTTAATTTCAATAAAAAAAATACTGGAAAGGCACTGGAAAGGTTTATATTAAAACTAAGAAAGGAAGGAAAGGATACCTTTTTCATCTTGGGTAATAATTTTAAAAAATACTTGAAAGATTTATATTAAAACTAAGAAGGAAGGGATGGATACCTTTCTTATCTTGGGTAATAATTAACCAGGGATTGGTCTTCTGTCAATCACTGTCTATACAAAGTTAATAACAATTCTAAATAACAAGGGATGTTGGTGTGGGGCTTATCGCGCCCTTTATTTTACAATTTTAGTTGGTTTTTCCGCTGGGCTCCAGTCATTATGAGTTTTGATTCCCCATTTTCGGTATCGTATCATATTTATGTCAAGTGAAGCTTTGACCACGTGCTTCATAAAGAATCAAAATATGTATGATCCTTAAAATATATTCTTAATCCAACAATAATTCATCTTAATCCAACAACGTTATGTAATTGTATCACTTCCCCGTGGTGTGTACAACTGTCGGCACTGTTTGTGTACAAAGGTAAATTTGCCGGTGTCACTGGTGAATGCTTGGGTGGTGAGTGAAGCCATAAAATTATAA
The DNA here is from genome assembly GCF_036588685.1 of Mytilus trossulus. Lineage (NCBI taxonomy): Eukaryota > Metazoa > Mollusca > Bivalvia > Mytilida > Mytilidae > Mytilus > Mytilus trossulus. Next base: position 55,541,707 of record NC_086379.1, on the reverse strand, counting down.
TCTCCAGTCATAAATTAATCCAAAATCAATTAAAACACAAAGGAATTCTGTTACAAGCGATAATCAAGTGATTAAATCCAATCAACAAGTTTCATCGATCACCTGTTGTGCAGCTCAAATAACGCCCGGAATTTTAGACCGCGGATAAAATCCTACCGATTTAACGCTTTTTCGAATACAATGTCCGGAAAACTATAGCACCTCGGTCAAAAATTATAGCACCGCGGCAAGACCAATAGCACCGCGGCCCAGAAATATAGCACCACGGGGCCGCGGTGCTTTAAGGCCTTGGGGAGAACACTGATTTTTAACACTTCGAAATAACTCAAAAAGGCTTTCACCAATGTCCATGAAACTTTGGTGAATTGTTTATATCTATTGATGTACGCTCCCTTTTAATTTGTATAAATTTCAGATTTTAAGTTTTGGATTAATGGGGCTTTATTCATAAAAAAAGGGTGATTTTTAACACTTCGGACAATAACTCAAAAAGGCTTCCACCAATGTCCATGAAACTTTAGTGAATTGTTTATATCTATTAATGTAAGCTCCCTTTCAATATTTATAAATTTCAGATTTTACATTTCCGTGTTATGAATTTTTATGCTTAAAAAAGGGGGGATTTTTCCAATTTTGGGACAATAACTAACACTTTCACAAAATTTTATGTATGGATGAAAAATTAAGAAAACAAACTTAGTTAAATTTGAGGTAGCCTTAATAGTGCCAATTTTTTTGTGCATTTTTATTTATTATTTGGGGGGGGGGGGTATTTGACAGGGCTCACACTATTTCTAGTTGATCATATAAATTCATTTAAAGCATAAAAGACAAGTTAAAAGAGCAACGGGCGTATCATGCGCCTAAGCGCAGCCGCCCTTTATTAGATTATTCATGGATATTTTACGACAAAAATTAGTTTTATAAACCAAGTATTGTACCTTAAAACAAAATTCTTAGAAAGTATTAATTGATGATTCATTTTAGCATTAGCATAGTGATCATGATATTTTGTAACTATGGAGGAGGAAAGTATTGGTTCATTAAACATTCCAAATGGAATGGTCTAACAGTAGCAGATCTAGTGTTCCCATGGTAAGACAAACTGAATGTCAGATTTTTACACTGTAGTTTGATACTAACATAGCTTAGTTGCTTTTTGTTGTTACTAACAGTTTCCAGCCTTCCTGTGTGCTTTGACTCAGTCTGATTAAAATCAATCTGTGTGACACATCAGAAACAGGAGCGCTGAGAGGTTTGATTTTAATCAGACGGGATTTGACTAAAAACTGTCTCATCTGTCTTTTGATGATTGTTATATTCAAATTGTAGCATGGAGCATGTCTTTGTTTCTTTATTCTTTTGACTGATTACTTTTTAGGTGTATTAATTTCTGTTGTGATTGATATTTTAAAAATTAGATGCTGAATTTATATTGATACCATTATTATTTTAGATTGAGTTTAACCATTATGTGTTTTGTTAATTATGGTGGTGGGGGATATTGGTTCTTTAATCATTCAGACTGGAATGGTTTAACTGTAGCAGATTTAGTAATGCCTTGGTATGTCAATATGATTTTACACTGTAAATTCTGAAATTATTGGGTGCATTTACTTTTGCAAAAATATGAGATTAATTATTGTAATGTCAGGAATATCTGCATACATATTTAGGGGCCAGCTGAAGGACATCCCAGGTGCGGGAATTTCTCACTACACTGAAGACCTGTTGGTGACCTTCTGATGTTGTTTTTTCTATATGGTCAGGTTGTTGTCTCTTTGACACATTCCCCATTTCCATTCTCAATTTTATTTTTATTTAACAAATATCAAAATGCAAGTTATTCTCATTGCTAAGATCTTTTATTTGGGTTATTCACATTAATAAAAACCTCACAATAATTTCTGTATTTACAGTATGCTATTAATCTTTATAAAAGCCTTTAATTCAGCATGTTTACAATATTGTTTGCCAATCTTGAGATCTTAGAATATATATGTTTATATACTAGTATTTAGAAACTTCTTTATATTCATGTTACTAATATTATTTATTGAATATTAATTATTTTTTTGCATTTCATAAATTTTAGATATAAAGTTAAAGTTAAACTTGTTGAGAGTTGTCTCATTAGCTTCATACCACATCTTCTTTTGTATTTTTACAAAACAAACATTCAGATTTCCAAAGTTTTTACAAACCATGAAATTCAGGAAAACAGTTTTTCATGGAAATCATCTCAGTAGTTCTGTTAATGTTTGTGAACTGGACATGTGCTATTATTGTAAAATTAAATTAAGAGATGGTAATGAAAGATTTTAATATTTAATATTTATGAATATAACTGATCAAATCTAACATCAAAATAAAGTTATAGTAATGATCATCTTGGTGCAAATTTTTGCATCAATCAAACTAAACACTTTACATTCAAATAATTGCAATTAATTTCCAGTACAAGTGTTTAAAATATTGCAATTTTGCAAATTTAGAAGAAAAAAATAAAAAGTTAAAAAGAACTTCTTTTTACACACTTTTTATGCTTTATAAATTCAATGTATGAAAACATAGTCATGATAGTGTTGAATTTTATCAATTTTGCTATGATCATTGTCAATTTTTTCATATTTATTCAATGAATCTAGAAAATGATGTAAACTATGACAGCCTAAAATCCTTGCATGTTATTACATATTATGCCTACTCTTTTCCAGGTTTGTATTTATAATGGGGACATCCATGGCATACTCTTACACTAGCTTACTGAGATCTAACACACCTAAATATAAAATGTTCTTGAAGATATTTAAGAGATCTTGTATATTGTTTGTGCTGGGATTAGTTATCAACTCAGAGGGCTGCAATGGTTAGTGGGGATATATAAGGCACTCAATAGATACAGCAAAATGTGGTATGAGTGCCAATGAGACAACTCTCCATGCAAATAACAATATTCAAGTTCTTATATGTGGTTTCAGAAGTTTTTTTTATTTTTTAAAACTAGATTCTAGGTAAAACTTTTAATCAAAGAAAATAAAAGCCTAAATATGCTAAAGCATATATTTAATTAAAACTGAAGATTTAGTTTCTTCCCTGTCTCATGTAAATTTTTCAAAATGAAATTCATAATTCAGTAGGAGTATATTGACATTTTGGACTTAGGACAACTGTACTTGTTTTACCATACATATATCTATTAACAGACTATTAAGTTATTTTGCAAATAAATCCTGTTTAGGGAGACAACTTCCTGTCAAGGACAAGACAAGACAATATAATTATCCACTTGTGGAGAATACTTATGTCCAATGCCTAACCAGAAATAATTTCTGTATAGACATGTATGTAATATCCTAAATGCAGTTGCTTTTTATTAAAACAACATATAGTCATAGTATGGAAATTTTGTACCTGTTTAAAAAATAGATTGTGGTGTAAACCAGTTCTTGTTAATATTTCTGCATTTTTTATACATTTTGATTTGGAAAAGTTGATACAGACACATTTGTGTATGATATTATATGTATGTTTTGCAGCTGTTGAACTTACCAAATTTCGTATGCCTGGAGTATTACAAAGATTTGCAGGAACCTATTTGATAACAGCAACTCTGCATATGTTCTTTGCCAAATTAGAAGACGGTCCCAATACTGTAAGTGTTGAATTAATTAATTTGCAAAATCAACTATAATGGAAATTAACAAATATTTTCAAACAGTGTGTCAAAACATTTTGCTCCCAAGTTAATAAAAAAATTAGTATGTCCTAACTGCAACAAAAGCAAGATTTCATGTTTTCTGGTCTGCGTATCTATCCATCCTCTATAAGAACAAATCTACAAATCAATAGAAAAAAATAAATACTGTCCGGAATAAAGTAAAAGTTTAACTTGCTTTCAAGTAGATTTAGATTTTAATTTAAGGTAGTCTAGCATGAAGTTGTGGTTATATCAACTTCAAAATTGGTACAGTATATATTCATTATGATGTGAACTTGTAAAAAGTGTACCATATGTAATGTTTTTGACACTTTATATGAATTTCAAATGATAAGGTTTGAACATTCCTGATGAAGTTAAATCCAGAAAAGTGCTTTGGATACATCAAACTCATCAATTTTTACATACTATTTAGCAATGATATGTTCTGGAATTATGAGAAACAAACTGATGACCCTTCATTTTTTTTAGTTTTTATATATACAAGTAAATGTTTAATTACTTTAATATACAATCATTATATCTTCTTCCTTTACTTTAATCTCATTTTTCATTTCAGCCCGTTCGTACAAATCCAGTTAGAGACATAACAGATTATCCTTTAGAATGGATAATTAATTTTCTCTTCATTGGAATATATTATATTCTCATGTTTGGACTTGATGTTCCTGGCTGTCCTAAGTAAGTAGATTTTAAAAACAAATGACTATAGTACATTAAAAAAATTTAGAATGGAAATGAGAATGTGTCAAAGAGATAACAACCTGACCATAGAGCAGACATCAACCTAAAGCCACCAATAGGTCATCAATGTGAGAAACTCAAACACCCTGAGGAGTCCTTCAACTGGTCTCTTAACAAATAAGTATACTAGTTCAGTGATAATGGACGTCATACTAAACTCCAAAGTATACACAAGAAACTAAAATTAAGAATCATACAAGACGAACAAAGGCCAGAGGGTCCTGACTTTGGACAGGCGCAAATATGCGGCAGGGTTAAACATTTTTTTTTAGATATCAACCCTCCTTCTATATATTTATACCCATTTATTCTTCTGATGCCTCTAATAATTAAAATACTGTTTAGATTTTTCTATAACTCAGAAGCTTTGATTCTTCTATAATTCAGAGTTTTAGATTCTTCTATAATTCAGAGTCAATTATAATAGTTTTATATTTTATTCAGAGGATATTTAGGACCTGGTGGATTATCAGAAAATAGTAGTCATTTCAACTGTACTGGTGGTGCAGCAGGATATATAGATAGAAAATTCTTTGGCTTAGATCACATCTATCAAAATCCTACATCTAAGGTATTAACTTATTATTGCAAATATAATTATTTATGTATATGGATTTATAGACAAGAGAAATATTTGGATCTGATCATCAGATCACATCTATCAAAATCCCACATTAATTTCTTCATATAGAATGTATAGTAAATATACTTTATTCTAAAAGTGTTATTAACATTTTTTCATGTTCAACCTCTAAATTTTCTATTACCCTCAGAATCAGTACTTAAAGAAACTTAAAAGATTGTATCATATGTGTAATTTTTAGCCAGATAAAATGACACTAGTTGTATATAAACATTTGCACATCTCATTTCCCATTCTTTAGATCAATCATGGTCTATTGAATTAGAATCTTTTGCATAGTTTACTTGCTAAAGTTTGTGATTAGGTATGTTTTCAGGGAACCCACCAATGGTACATCAATTATATTTGGTATGCAGTTGTATAAGCAAATAACCGTATTGGATAATTAAATCATTTTTATTAGTTGGGTACCTTTACTAAATACTGTTACTTTTGAGCTTTATTTCAATGTGCTTAATCTTAGCAGCAGTCAGAATATAATTGATTTTTTGAATACTCAGACAATTTAACTGGTCCTTACTGTCCTCTGTACTTGTAAAAAAAAATGTCACAGAACTCAAAATACAGATTACCAAATAAATGCCATCATTTCTTGTTCTCAAAATGTAGTTGTTTCTTTAATACCCTATAAAACACTACATGTTTGTTACTACATTGATTCACTGATGTTATCAAAAGTTACCATACTGAGAGATTGATGTGCCTTCCTTATTTTAAATGATTTGCAAACAATTTTTAGGAGATCTATAAAAACACAATAGCGTATGATCCAGAGGGACTACTGGGAACACTGACATCATGTGTTATATGTTTCCTTGGACTACAGGTAAATCTTTCATTTATCATCTAAATGTTAAGTTTTTTTATGCCCAACTTATAATGCCCTAGTTAAGGGCATTATTTTTTTCATTCTATAAGGTTTTATATGCCCAACTTATTATGCCCTACTTAAGGGCATTTTTTTTTTCATTCTATGCATCTGTTCCTCTGTTTGTCCATCAGTCATTTTTCAAGTTAATAAATCAAATTTTGCTCAAGGTAGTTTTTGATGAAGTTGAAGTATATTCAACTTGAATCTTAGTACACATGTCACCTGTGATATGAATTAGATTTGCCCCCAGTTTTATGGTCCACTGAACATAGAAAATGATAGTGCATGTTGGGGGGCATCTGTGTACTGTGGACTCATTCTTGTTATCTGTAACGTTATCATTTTTTAAAGTCATAAGAAACCTCAAATTAAAAGAAAATATGCATATGTTTTTTATATCTAAATGGATAGTTTTCATTATACAACCTATGTACATATACTTTTTTCTGTCAGAGGAAAATTCTTTAATTTGTTCACATTTAGAAGAAGTTTACTTATTTTTAATTGCTTGCTTCCAGGAAGCAATTCGCCGACATATTTTCCGTATGCATAGTGACCCGAGTGTAACCTTCCTGGTAAAAACCCGGTGATCGCAATACGCATGGATTTGTCATTTGAAATAAACAAATATCTTATTATACATGTTAATATACATGTGCTCAATACCCATGCTTTTTGTGATTTGTTTACTATAAAGTGACAATCGGTAAAACTCGGCTTCAAAACACGGCATTTAATGAGCAGCCATATTTGTTCAGTTCAGTATAGGTAGAATATGACCAAAATAATCTAGTAACTGAAACAAAAAATGATGTGAAATGCACTGCAATTAAAGTGGAGATAACACGGGAAAATCATATCTTATTTAGACAAGTTTGTTAAAATGTTTAACTTTACAAAGACAGTCAGAAGCCATTGGAATTATTGTTTGGTATATTTTTTTAAATATATTCACTGTGGTTTATTGTAAAACAAAATATTATAAAATTGTTTTTTATTTCAGGCAGGGAAAATTTTTATGACATTTAAAACCAGACAACAAAGAGTAAAAAGACTCCTCATATGGGGATTTGCATTGGTAATGTTTACAATAAGACTAACTATGTGCAAATATATTACTATTCACAAAACCAGATTCAAAAATTGTTAAACATGCTACAAAATGTGTTTATCTCAATTGTAGTGCGGACATTTGTGTCTTTGATAATGGTTGATTATCTATGGATCTTTTGAAATCTTTAAAAAGTTGAAAAGAGATTAGAAATTTTCATTATAGACAATATTATTATTAATGTATCTTTCATGTTATATTTAGATTAATTCTCATGTTTAAATTTTTGAAATTAATTTGTTTTCTCTATATTTTTTCAGTGCTTTATAGCGGGAATTCTCTGTAAATTTAGTAAAAATGAAGGTTGGATTCCTGTTAATAAAAACCTATGGTAAGTTTGTAATTACTACAGCCATCCTTTGCAAAATGAAGGGGAAGAGGGTCACACTTTATAGGAAGTATGAAAAATTCCATTCCTTTCACCTTCTAGTATGTCTTTGAAATTTGTTTTTTTTGTAACTTGGTTTTTTGGTGGGCTCAACTCTCATATATTCAGAAATTATTGCAATGATCTTGTGGCAGTTAGCAGGTTCTCAAAATTTCAACTTGTATTCATTATTTGAGTTGTACTTTTCCTTCTGAAAAGGGTTTTTAAAAAAATCATATTATGATTTAAATGAGGAATATTAAAGTTGTTTTCCATCCATTTAATGTGTAACAGCTTTTTACTTTTCCATTTGATAAGGGAATTTCTTGTTAGAATTTTCTTTCAAGTTTGTTATTTTTGAAAATTGACTTTTTGCTAGGTAATATTTTATTTGAATTTTGCATACATTTATCACTTGTGTTATATGTAATATATGACTTTGACACATCACAGTAGGAACATCTTTATTTGTAGGTCAGTGTCATTTATATTCTGTACTGGAGGATTTGCCTTTATTTTACTGACATTCTGTTACCTGATGATAGATGAATGGAAAATCTGGAATGGTGCTCCATTTTATTATCCAGGTAAATACATGATTATTCACAACTAGTTAATATTCAATAGAGGGATAAATACAGATCTAGTTACTATTCCCCTTGCGATGGTAGAATTCCTACACAGTAATCAAAAAGGAGTTCTATTCATTATTCAGTTGAAATTGTCAGATAAATAAACATCAGAACAATGGTTCAAGAAACATTATTAAAAAAAGAACTTCTGCCCACCATTTACCGGTAGAAGATAATAACAGAAAGCCCTAGGTAGATGCTATTTTAGAACAATTATATAATTCAAATTAGGATTAAAAAGACACTGTCACACATGTAAAGCTACTTATTTTGGTACACTGATATAATTCTGGTCATGTTTAGATAGACACTGTCAGAAAAATACTTAGCTTAAACAGAAAAAAACAATTGTGCATATATATATACTTTGTGTCCTGATTTGTTGAAAATGTGTGTATCATGTAGACATGTATCCAGATAGCACTAACATATTATCAAATGGCTGTCAGCTCTTATGTAACCAAATTTGTAAATATATCTAAATTTTATCATTTAAAATCATATAAGTCAATATCAGACTGAAAGACTCTCAGAAACATATAACTACTTATTTTGATACATTTTTTAAAAACATTATAGACACTTATTATTTTTTTTACGTAACCCACATATTTGTTACTTTTGTCCCTCCCCTTCCTTTTACAGTAATAATAATAATAATAATAATAATAGCTTTTTTTAAAGACAGTACAGATAAGCTGTATAAAATGATGTTTGTTTTTTATGTAAAAAATACAAAGAATAAATGATATTGTGGTTAATATTTACACAGGAATGAATTCTATCAGCTTTTACATGTTCCATGAGACATTCCAAACTTATTTTCCTGTTGGATTTTATGTATCTGAGACACACAGCCGACTTCTGCCAATGGATGTGTGGGGATTTTTGTTCTGGTGCTATTTTACATACGAGATGCATGAAAGAAAGATCTTTGTTACAATATGAATAGCTCATCAGTTTATAGTAAAATACTATTTGTAATTACCCTATGCACTTCCTTCAAGTTAAATACACACGACATATTACATACAAATCCTTGCTTAGTTGACACAAATTATCCACTGTATTTGGTGTTACAGTTAAATGTTTTAATCAACAATTAGTTATATCAAAGTTTTAAAAAGTCTACTAAATTCATTGAATACTTTTAATAATGTATAGCAGAGATATCAGATATAGACTCTGATTTGAAGCAAGCAAAATATTAGATTATTTGCAAAAGAAGCTCCTCTGTCATAATTCGTACTAATGCAAATTAACATTTTTAAGAGGTTTCACAGTATGTTTATCTAATGGTAACACAATCTTTTCTCAAACCATTTTAGCCATAAACCTGAAAGTTAGAAAAGAGCTTTTGATTATTCAATGGTCTACATTTTTGGTTTACTGTGATGGAAATTATAAAGATTATACACCAAAAGCTTTGTGAACACACCTATGACCTTTTCCCTATTGGAACCAACATTGAGATTTGCCTGTCTCGGACCTTTTGAATTAATTTTACGCATTAGAAATATGAAATTCAAACTTAAAAGGTATTGTTGACTTTGAAATATAATAATTCATTTTTGGAAACATTGCCAAATTCATTTGTCTACTTTTAAATTTCTAAATCAATTTGTTAACACAGTTGTGATGTCATGATGTATTTTCTGGATTTTCATTTGTAGTCATGATCGTAAATTCAGTAATAAGTTAACATTTTTTTATGCAACTGAGTTTATAAATGATAAAATGTTGGGTATGCACTTTTCAACTCCTTCACACAATACATAAATCACCAGAGAATTGATGTTATCCTACATCACTGCATGCAAAGATGAAATAAATGCCAGGTAATAATTTAGTCCTTTTATCCAAGAAATGCATGACTAAATATGAAGAAACTATGCATTAGGGGAGATGTGATTTAACATAAATTAGACTCCAATCCAACATAACATTTAAATAAAGTTAATTGAAATAAAAAGATAAATCTCTACATTGAATGTTCGTTATTAGAACTACAAGTCTTTTCAATTTACATGTTTTATAATTAAATGTTCATCCATTATTTTTGCCTTTGTAGTAGATTCTGACTAGAAGCAATGGTATCTGCAGTATATTAAATGTGAATTAGATCTTAAAAATTATAACATTTTTTTTCTCTTTAAGAAATACAATTTATGAATAAAAACCTACTTTGATAAATACTCTATCTTTAATTTTCACTGACATTTATGCTTGACTAATATTTGTAATAAATTATTTAAGGAATGACTTTAATATTTTTTCTGTCTATGAAGAAATAACATAAAAAATTTGGTGCACAATGAATAACATGCGTAGCGATTAGAAAGAAAAAATATCACAGCCATTTCTTATAATTTAATTTTAAATTGCATTTTAAACCATAGAAAACAATGAAAAAACGTTGATGACGTCACGCTCACATGACTAAATTATGTCTATGGGCTGATAACAAAATAAGGTCAGACAATCAGAAGACGCATAACATCCAAAATTAAATTATATATAATTATTAAATAATATTGTGTTTTCAGTTTGATACTGTTAATGAAATAGATGAAATCTCCTTTGCCATAAAGAAGTTATGTCCCATTGTATGCACTTTTGAAATGTGATTAGGGAGACCCAGAGCTCAGTGGCCGTGTGGTTAAAGTAGTTGATCGACTGTTTCACTAGCCTGTCAACACGGAGGTTGTGAGTTCAAATCCAGCTCGGGATAGGTGCAGCCAAGTCCAATCTTAATTGACTAGGATTGTCAGTTTTTCAACCAAAGGTTGTTTGTTCTGCCTGCCCGTGTCTGGGTACCCCAGCTTCCTCCACCGATACAAACTGACTGGTGTGATAAAGCAAAATAGGGTTGAAAGTGACTTAAAACATCAATTAATAAATCAATCAAATGTGATTTAACCTCTCTGACACAAATTTTTCATGAAATTTAAATGTTTATTTTGAAAAGTTTTCATAATACATTGTACACAATGTATATGGTTTTTTTTCAGGTATGAACTCAATACTGCTGTATATGGGACATGAACTTTTTCATCATAACTTCCCAATAAGCTGGAGAGTCCCACAACACCATGGCAGTCTGTTAGCATTAGACATTTACGGAACTGCAATCTGGCTTGTTGTAGCATTATACTGTTTCCATAAAAATCTCTTCTTTGTTATATGAATGAATGTTTTGATAAAGAATTGTAATTTTTTGATAAAATATATACAAATATTGAATAACTGAAATTTTTGTAAGAATTTTGTGTTATTCTTTTTTGATTTGCTTTCTTGTATACACATTTTAAAAAATTGGTTGTTTTGCTGTTATTTTTATATTCAATTATTATGTACTGATAATTCAGAATCTAATGTGTGCACTTGTGTGTTTTTTTCTTCAATAAAAGACAATAATGCAGAATGAATTGAATATAATCGTGTAGAGAACTGGGGATTCATTTATTTTCATGGGTACAAAACTTGCCTTTTCGTTGATATGTGATATTCTAGTTTTGCCAAAGTCTGTGTAAAGCCTAAAAGAAAATTTGTCATTTGTTGAACATTTAAATTTTTTGGTTCTCCAGAATCTGTACCCATGAAACCATAAAAATTGGTATCTAACAAATAATAATGAATCCACATTATTCTTTAAAAAAAAAAAAAAATGAGTTTTCATAAATTGACGATCATCCTGTATTTTTTTTCATTTTCTCTGATTTACTGTTTTTTGTTATGATGTATGTTATTTATTTTATAGTTAAATTATCCCAGTGAATTACAGTAATATTAAGTGACTTCAGTATAACCAACTTTTATATACTTCTTGTGATTTTTATCTTTTAATTGCTTACATTTAAAAATGAAATAAGAGGGTATTATATTTTATAGATATTGATTAATATATTTTAATAAAGTAAAATATATGTAAATATTACTAATTAGTATTTTGCTTGTGTTTGTAAAGAAGAAAATAATTTAAAAAAATACTATTTAAGTATTAAAAATCTTTACATTTTGCAACATATTTGTATGTATGCAAAAACTGATCATGATGATAGTAAATATATCTAAATAATTCTTATATCATTTGCATATCTATAAATACGTGCATTGGATTGGTCATTAAGACTTTTTCTCTTCGTTTACACTTCGATAAACCATGTTTCCGAAACTACTTTAATTTGTAATCTATTCATGCGTGATACACATTCTTGCACGGATACTACGATTTTCAGCAAGTTGAGATTATAAAACAATTGCATAAAAGTTGTTTCTATTCTAATGCATATATGACAACAAAAGAATAAAATAAATGCACTAAAGCTTCAAAAATGTATTAAAATAAAATTTAAATAAAATTCCGGGAAATTTCACGAATGATTTGGCGAATTTACGTCATGGCTAAACATGACGTCATACGATTGAAAACTTTCAGACGGAAAATTATTTCGTTACTTGTACGCCTCAAATTTGGATAGTATCTAATTAAAATGAAGTTTTTGAGGTAGGTGCTAGTTCATTTTAGCTTTAGTAGCATTTATCGAACATTTAGGTTTTTTAGAAAGTCAAGATGGCGGCGTACTCCTTAGTTACGACATGCCACTGTGCTTCTGATGGTACATATAGTAGCCATCCAAGTAATAATTAATGTAAACCAATAATCGTGTATGTTTGGCTGAAGAATTATAAGGATTAAACACATTTTTTCTAGAGGTTATTGATGTGTAAACCTGGTCTCTAACTCACAAAGTTTGTGAGTTAACCGCCCTGGTTTACACATCAATAACCTCAAGAAAAAATGTGTTTAATCCTATAAAAGATACAAAGGAAAGTTGGAATGAAAGAGATTTTTTAATATCTTTGCATGTGCTGTGTGTTAAAAATGTATATTTGAGAATTAAAAATAAAATAAGCCCAAAAAACCTATAAAATCAAACATAGATAGTAATGCTATGTTAAAATATAGTAGTTTTTAATGAATACATGTTGTTTTACCCCACTTCAAAAGAAGTAGGTATACTGGTCTACATCAGCCTGTCTGTCCCATTAAGTTTTTGTGGAGTTATTCTCAGGAAGTACAAATTATCAGAGCTTACTGAAATCTGGCATCATGCTTCATATAAGCATGTCTTACTGCAGTTTGGTTCATTTATTTTCTGTTAACAGATTTAATACTTATATAATCTTATACAAAATAGCCATTCATGAAATTTGCATAGGATTTTCAGGGAACTTCAAATCATTAGTGAGTAATAATTCACTGTTAAACTTATGTTTTCCATGTATATTTTATAGTTCTGGACTTATTTCATGTATTTCAAGAATATATATAATTTTGTAAAAATTATCAATGTGCCATTATTTTTTTTAAATTTAGATATGATGTCATTTTTTTTTACATTGTAAACAATGTTCTGGGGAACAATTTCGTAATGGAGTGTCTCAGTCCTGAATTAGTACATTCATTTAAGTGAACATGGTCTGTTGATCCTGGTTTTACAGGGCATAGATATAAATATTAGTTATTCCCATTAGTTACAAGGAAAGATTAAATCCAATATATATTTGTTAATATGATATTTATGAAACATAAAGGAAAGGATTTTTGATGCCTTTGTATTTGTATTTACATATTTGCTAACATATAGAGAAATGTGTATTATTTCTATTTATAACTATAAAGAATTACAGAATAAATATTTAATAAAATCAAAAATAATTTCTTTGCCTATTTGCCTTTTTTCTTTCTTTCAAAGTATGTATAATTGATAGTTGCATCCTATTTGTTTTGGATTTTTTGGATTTTCTTATTTTATTGATCAGGGTAGAAGGTATTTTAATGAAGGAATTTTACAAAGCTCTTATGATTTTAAAAAACCCAAAAAACTTACTTTATATATAAAAGTCTGTCCCGAATATTACAGTGTATCAATATTTACATGTACTAGTATATCTAAAAACTGATCAACACCTCCTTGCCACATGTTTGTTCCCCTCTTTCAGGTCCTTTACTGTATTTATCTGTCATGGAATAAGTTATTGGTGTTAGATCTTTGAAAGTCATAGTTAAATCTTCTTATAACTTTTATTAGCTCAACTGGCCCTTTGAGGGCCATGTGAGCTTGTGCCATCACTTGGTGTCCATCATCTGTCGTTATAGACTATTTCAAAGAATATATTCCTCTGAAACTACTTAGCAAATACCTTCAAACTTTACTGAATATTCCTTAGTATCTATTGTATAAATTGTATCAAAAGTTTTGATCCATCAACAAACATGGCCACCATGGCTAAAAATAGAACATAACGCAAGATCAAGATTTATCAGCCCTGAATTTTTCAGACAAACTGAACAACCTTACACTAAATTGGTATTTTTTTTTTTTTTTTTTTTAATTTTTTTTTTACAGTTTTTTATTAATATCTTGAATGTTATAAAAGATAAAGATAAACTGGAACATCAAATTAAGATCTACGAAAAAAGTTTAAAAATATGGCTTAAATTGTCAATTGGCTCTTCAAGTTATTGCCCTTTAATAAAGATTTTTAGTTTACTAATTTGTTTTTTTTCTATCCATGAAAATTAAAAATTATAAACAGGTAGAAACTGCAAAAAATATAATAGATACTAGGTAATAATCTACAATTTAGCAAGCATAACTGATTGTAATAACGAGAACAACAAAATTGCAAAATTACATCTTTTTTTTAACAGGTGTGAGTGTTTTGACTAAGGGCATCTCTTGTTTTATGATATATATAATGTTGGGTTGCTGTCTCATTGATGTATATTGTATCTGAGACTGCTATAACACGTTATAGTAGTCTCAGATTGTACACATCTTGTCATCAGACTTTTGATTGATCATAGGCAGTAACTGATCCAGGAGTTTTGGAACCCACCAATTTGGGTGACAACTAATGCCCCTGTACGGGGACATATGGTGGGAGCACCACATTATAAATGACAGTCACATGTGTTGGAACACACAATTTTAAAAATGGCAAAGTAACTACCTGTAAGCGTAGCGATAATGAACGAGTTGATACAGTAGTTAAAATGGCCATAGACACGCCCGATAGTTTCTTAGCTGACAACTTTATTTAAACAAACAAAAAATATCATTTACAGTAACAAGCGACAGCCACTGAATAACAGGCTCCTGACTAGGGACAGTCAATGTAAAGTATACCCATCTCAATGATAGAAATTAAGAGTTGATTTCAATGACTGTGCATTTTCAATTTCTGTGCAGCAACATTTAAACAGCGCCTTCAAATGGAATAATCATCTCACAGTTGGTAGGATTTTCACAGGCTTGTGTTATGTATCCCGACCACCTTGAAAAAGAAAATTACTGCATCAAGGTTTCCAGAACAGAAAGCCAGAATAGTCTTCCATTCGTAAGTTTTACGGACGAAATTTAAAATAGTTAACCTTTATTGAATATCTGAGTCACAGATGACTACGTACGGGTATGTCTTTCTTGTTTCAGCAAAAATAGAAGGTCACTGTCTATATTTAATGCTTATGTGATAACTAGTACATTATAAACCATATTAATTTATGAATTTAATCAGTGTAACCATATCTTATAACAGGGACTTTCTATACTAAGTTAGTATAGAAAGTCCCTGTTTATATATACGAACAAGTTTTATTTCTTCTGGTGTTTTATCATTTCTGGTAGTGTTCATCTTCAGTTGTATCAGTTTCATCTAAATAATGTCTCGATCACACGTCATCCAGAAACAGCAGTGACGATGAGACTAGAACGATAGGGTGGTAAATTGTAAAAACGAAAAACCATATCATGATAACTTTAATATGCAACAATACAATTTTGTATCGCGACCGTTTTTTTTTTTTAAATTCTCGACTGAAGTATAGTCTTGACCGTCACTAACACACTCACCCACTTACACATTGTTACACGTGCACTTCCAAAATTACTGGGGATCATTCAAAGTAAGCCCAGCCATCCGGCTTGTATTTCTCACTCTTATCTAGTAAAAGGTATTAAAACAAATATTTTATAAAATTATATGATATCTTTCATGAGTTTATCTACTGATAGGGTATACTATTTCTCGTTATCAGGTTGAAATTTGTCCGAATATAATAATATGGTTGTTTGTTGACATATATAATATCAATCAAATGGATATGTAATTTAACAGAGATGAAATGTCGAACCATCCTTATCTGTAAGTAATCTATAACAAAAATATTGTATTTTATTTAAACATTTTCCGGTATTTTCGTCCCAAGATGTTTTAAATATTTTATTCAGTTTAATGGAGTTTCTGTTGTTAAACTTCCGTAATTGCAGCCAAAGGTTGTTGATTTTTAAAGTAAATTATTGAAAACAAACTTTTATGATGAAAAATTAATGCGAATACATGTATTGTTTAGCAATTAATATACGAACCTTAACAACCTCAATGTTTTGTAGTGTTAGTATTGTTTGATGGAGGGGTACATAGCCTGTCATTTGGAAAGTATCAGGATGATTCCAGCATCCCAATGGACAAAGCAAAAGTTACCATAACATCAGACATCGCCATTGATATTTCATCACAAAGTGAAGAATGTAATGGGGTAAATAAATCGTCCTTATATTCTGTCTCTATTGATGTTTGCATTTCATTAACACGCAGTAACTGATTTCAGCTCACCTGGACTGAAGGACCAAGTAAGTTTTTATCATCACTTCATCTTGGCGTCTGTCTTCCGTCGTCGTTAGCATTTAAAACAATCTTTTCCTCTAAAACTATGGAAATTTTACCAAATTGGCCACAATTACATTAGGCTATATAGTTTTAAAATGTGTCCGATGACCTCGCCTGCTAACAGACATGGCCGACATGGCTAAAAATAGAATTTAGAGATAAAATGCATTTTCAGCTTAATTCTTTGAAAATAAAATATTTAGATCAATTCTGACATTGGGTAAGTTTAAGATCTAACTGCACTGAAATTTTCAGACGAATCAGACAATCCGTTGTTGGGTTGCTGCTCATGAATTGGTAATTTTAAAGAAATTTTGCAGTTTTTTGTTATCATCTTGTTTATTATTACAGATAGCGATATACTGTAAACAGCAACTTTTTGTTTTGTAATTTTCTTTCAAAAATCTGCCGCTTTTGATTTTACTCCTGAGCCAAATTAAACGAAACATGGGCCGAATCATTATTAGGGTGTCGTATACTATTTACATTTGTTTTAACCATATAAGACATGATGTTTATATCCACTGCATATACAAGTGAGAGACGCCAGCTCTTTAGAGCCTCTAGTTTATAAATTTTAAAAGCCCTCTTGATATAACTTCATTTTCGATGCACATATTTGTATATATAATATAAGTTGATACACAAAATCTTTTTTTTTATGAGGCTTAGAACTTGGGGAAACCTCGTCCTTTACCTGTTTTATGCGACCGAATACTAACAAGTGTTGTTTACTTTCTGATATTGGCCTAATTTTGTGTTTATATTGTAGCTGAAAATGGCTACAATTATTGTTATGAAAATGCTAACACAAAAATCCCTAAACAAACACAGACAATTAATCAAACGTGAAATATACATTGAACGAAATATCACTTCGGTAAGGACTGATTTTGGCCTCATATTTCAGGTTTATCTGACGATAGATTTTGACAACTTTTTAAACACTTAAGTGTCTATTTTATTTAAATCAAGAAGTTTGGTCAAAGATTTTTAACTGATTTAGTCATTAAAAACGATCCGATTTAAGCTCAAATATGAAAAATCTACCAATTATGCCGAAAAATGTCATTTTTCAGACGGTTTTTGTTAAAAATGAAAGTGGCCGCATCCGTGTTCATCCTAAAGCTTTATATATGTTATGTTTTATCATTAAATACAACTTACATTTCAATATTAAGGATGAACACGAATGCGGCCACTTTCGTATTAAACGAAAACCGTCTAAAATTTAACTAAAATGATAGAATTGTGAAGATTTCAGTAATTTAGCACGACTAAATGATGCTAGTACCCGATATTTGTGCATCGTGTTGTCAAAAACAGCCCATATTTATGTAGCAGAAGCATTCTACTTTTCAATAAATAACTAAAAGTTTACATTTTAACAATTTTGTAAAACTGCTATATTTTGGGGCCAAAAAAGGGTCTTACTGAACCTACTCCTTTGGTAGATAAGTAAACACAAGGGGAACGATTCTAGCTGCAGTATAAAAGATCTTTATTGTTGGTCACTGGTGTATTTTCTTTTTATTATTTTTTTTGTAGTGCACCCTAGTTCCATTAGCTATTAATGTATCGAAAATAACGGTGTTAGTTGACACAAGATGGAAAACAAGATTGAATATAACAACAGATCTAGAGAATGTGAGGAAAACTTCAAACTGCAGGTAATTTTACTTCACAGTGATCAACACTATCATGAAATACAGAAAGCAAAATAAAAAGCAAACAAGTGCACAGTTTTAGAACATTCGCGTTTAAAACATGTACAAGTGACTGTGACTTACAGATCCAATGGGTCGGGTGTATTTTATTGTTTTCATGTACAGTATTATATCAATTTTGTATTTTTAATTGAAAAACTGGCAGTACACCTGTCGCTATAATAAATGTTTTACTTCCATACTTTCTGTAAAATTGTATAAAAAAGAGAAGTTTTTAATGATTAAATATTCATTTGACATATAATATATAAATTTCATTTGTACAATTCAAATATTTGTGCTGATCATGTCTTTTTAACATTTTAGTGAAGTGCATTTGTCAATGCATTTTAAAGAACAAGGAAGATACACAATACATGTAACTGCAACTGGTGGACTTTGGTGTGTTCTTGAGCTTACAAATTCACCAAAAAGTTCATTCATTGGTATTCTTATTGAATGATATTTTTTTCATTTGTTATACAATAAATGGACCTTACGTATATCAAAAACAGAGGAAACAGAAGAAATGAATGATGTGTAAACGTAATTTGTAAAACACCACTCTTCATCATAATCGTTCCATAAATCTAATTTCGTTGCGATAAAACATCAGTCTTTATTATAATAATGTCGGTTTGCTTAAAAAGAAAAATATGCAACCAGTAGAGCATGCAATAACGAAATTAAGTCTATTTTAAAAAACCTATTTGATGACACAAAAGTGAAAACAATCATCTGGAGGTAAGCAAACGACTATCAACTGTTGACGAGCGACAAAGTGTTTTGTACACGGTAAGAAGTTCGGATGGAATTGCAATTTTGCAGAAACTTTCTAAGACCTGTAATCATTAAATGATTAAAAAAAATACACAAACGTAAAGAAATGAATTCACGATTCAAGATTTACACAAACAAAATATCTTTTAAGGTCAATTTCCCAATGTCTTTTTTTTTTAATTTCCAAAAATTGTCAAAATGCGTGGTTCATTTATTTCAGTCTTTCGAATACACAGTAGTGAAGTTGATGCTTATTATTGAAAAAGCAGACCATAAAGTTATTAAGTGAAAATTATCAAAAAAAGTATTTTTCCTTAAACATGTTTTGCTTTCCTTTCATTTTGTCTTTAGTGCATACATGATATATATTTCTACTGTATATATTCTTAACTTGCTATTTTACTTTTTTCAATAAAGCACTATATGCAGCGGCTGGTATTTTCTTTGCTGTTGCTTTATTATGGTGGTTTTTAACAAAGTACTGTTGGTGAGTGTTATTCAAAAACTTATAATTTAAAATAACTTCCAAATAAAGAATGTTTTATAAGTTAAACTGTATACGGATGACCCATGAACCGACAGGCTTACAATAAATATAACTCAATATTAAAAAATCTCAAAAAATGTTTTTATTTATAAAGAAACCTTGATTTTAACTAGCATCATCTTTTCATTTTTCAGGGATAAGCTTTATCAAAAGATCTATCCAAACGACGGTGAAAATGAACCCCTTATTGATCAGGTAAAACGTTTCATTTATATTGTCAGGTATACATGAGGATATTCTTCTAGTGATATTCTGATTATTCCGTCCTAGCTATTGTTCCGTACAGGTCAAGTTTAGCTATGGCAAAGTTGACAACTCGTTCACGTCATGGTCGGCAATCAAACGACACAAAAAAATATGCGAAGCAGAATTGATCGACTGTTGTTGTATTGTCTTTCATTTCAACTCGAAAATTGTCATAAGTACCGGTTGACTCACACAGCTGCAATGTTGATATTGTCCAAAAATAAACGAATGTCAAATAATTATGACACAAATATCACATATTTATATACTATGCACTTTCCCATAAGGTATAATCTGTGAAAGAAATATATTACAAATTAACCCTATTTCTCCATCTTTATTGAGGTCACGATAAGCCATGATGGTTCACTGAAACATAGTCACGGTGGTTTGATATCATCAGTTAGTCTTACATCATCAACAGAAATACACGAATCAGGTAAACATGGTTCATCACAGAATCTTCAAGGTGCCCGTGAATCCCCAGATGCTAAACCAAAGAAAGAGAGGCTAAAATCATTGGACACATTTAGAGGGTAAGGACAAATTTAAACTTATTCAATACTCATGGACAAACAAAAATCTCTTTATATGGGTGTCTCTTTATCTGTGATACCCACCATATCGGTTTGTTACGTTGGTTTGTCTCTTGTAAATTTACGAAATTTGAACAATGGTGAACTACTATCGCCTTTTTAAATTGTATGCAAAATTTTACCAGTCCTTTTATATTTCCTACAATGTTTTGCTATTCAATTCAACTGAATTTGTTTATTTACGATTTAAGAGCATGTTGCTATTATGTAATCTGGATTTGAGGTCAATGTAAAAATTGCAAGAAATGACAATGCAGAAATTCTGTACATTTAACTTATCTCCACGTATATGCCTTTATATAGTCGGATAACGAACTAATCCAATGTTACTCGAATGACAATTTATAGGACAAAATTAAATAGAATGATGTTTAGCGGAACATTGAAACACAATTATTATTTGTTTAGGAACCCATCCTGTTAACGTATGTTGTTTTTGAATAAACCTTCAATCTTTGTTTCAGAATAAGCATAGTAATAATGGTTTTCGTGAATTATGGCGGTGGTGGATACTGGTTTTTCAGTCATTCAAAATGGAACGGATTGACAGTTGCAGATTTAGTTTTTCCGTGGTAGGTAGTTTTCTTTAACTTTTGTCTTTACTGTAGATATCGACCAAGTAAGTTATGTAAATTATGCAACATTGTCTAATACGATTTTATTTAAAAAAAATCCTCTTCACTAACTGAAGGTCTTCATAATTTTATCTCGAAATGAATTATTAAGCTTAGCTATACATTTGTACGTCAATGAGATAGCTTTCAAATGACACAAAAAAACCCAGTAGTCATCCAATTGTCTTTGTCACGGTTTGATTCAAAAACAAATTACTATCAAACTAGACATTAGTACAATCACAAAAATACTGAACTCCGAGAAAAATTAAAAAAGAAAGCCCTTAATCAAATGGCAAAATCAAAAGCTCAAACACATTAAACGAATGTATAACATCTGTCATATTCCTGACTTGGTACAGGCATTATCTTATGTAGAAATTGGCGGATTGAACCTGGTTTTATAGCTTACTAAACCTCGCATTTGTATATATATGACAGTCGCATCACATTTCATTATATTGACAAAGATACGTGCAATAAACAAATAGACACATTAGGCAAACATTTCAAAACTGTCAAAAAGTATTTATTTCTGATATTGCTAAGTTGACTACAATTATATCTATAATCAGATACTCCAAGGGATACACACAGTATCATAAAACAAAAAAATATGGATTTTGCAGGTTCATCTTTATCATGGGTACATCTATGATTTATTCCTTCACGAGTCTTTTGAGGAATGATACACCAAAGCACAAGATTTTTTTGAAGATATTAAGACGATCATGTATACTCTTTATACTTGGACTTATCATAAATACAAATGGAAGTTCTTGTAAGTGTTAAATTTTGTTATAAGTATTAAAATATTCAATTTTTGGTGACATACGTTCAGAAATATTGTATAATAAATAATGGTGGACTCGATGATTCAACTTTTGGCGAATATTTATTGTATCTTCAATTTGACTAATGGTGGACCAAAGTTGTAATTATCAACTGTGTGTGTTTGTTTTTTGTTTTTGTCTCAACGAAAACGACATACTAGCAACTGACTATTTCTAGTTGAAGAATTGCAACAGGTATTAGTCATAATGTGGTAGAATTGATTAGCGCAATTTACGTTTTGCTGTCTTGCTTGATTTGTCTTTGAAATTCTACATATAATAAATAGTTTCATTACACGTCTTTGTTCACTTTAGAATAAATGATAAATTTGACTTTTCAGCTATCAAGATGACAGAACTAAGAATACCCGGAGTTCTACAAAGATTTGCTGTTACTTATCTCATTACAGCCACAGTGCACATGTTTGTTGCTAAACTCCCGGATACGGTAATTATGTTTGAGAAAAATGTTTATAGAATGTCACTTTTCAGTTGAACAAATATGATGCGTGTATATTCAATTGTCTGTTTTGAATTTCCTACATTTTGTTTTGAGTTTCCTATATCCTGTTTTGAGTTTCCTTTAACCTGTTTTAGTTTAAAACGTATTTATTTATTATAGTGGATTGTGAAACAAAGTATTGCAACTTATACTAATCCGTTTCCACTGAGGTTTTGAGAATCCGTTATTCTATTTAGTGTTCTTTATTCTATTTTGAGTTTCCTTTATTTTCATTTGAGTTTCCTTTATTTTTTTTTGAGTATCCTTTAATCTGTTTGGAGTTTCTATTATCTCTGAGTTTCCTGTATCCTATTTTGAGTTTTCTCTATTCTGTTTTTGGTTTCCCCTTATCCTGTTTAGAGTTTCCTTACTCCTGTTTGAGTTTTCTTTTGTCCTGTTTTGAGTTTCCTCTTGTCCTGTTTTGATAACAGTGACTACAGAGGACATTCTACAAAGTCATGAATCTTGCTATTTAAATGATAAATAAACAGTAGTATACCAGTGTTATAAATCTGTAGAGAAAAAACAAATTTGGTTACAAATCAGAACCGAGGAAAACTCATTAATTATGAAAGGAAAACGAAGAAACAACAGTGCAACAGAAACAAACGCCAACACACATTGAAACGAAGAATTTGATTACAATTGCCACATTCCGGACTTGGTAAAGGACATTTAAGAAAAATGGTGCGTTAAATCTGGTTTAATGGCATGCCAAACCTTCCGCTTTATGCCAATGTTAACAATATCGCTAAAACACTACATGATAGAAACACACAAACAAATAATATATTACACGACACAACATGCAAATGAACTTGTTTTTTGAAATCATTTCTTTAATACAACGAATTCATTTTTAAAGTAGGTTTCAGTTATTATTTTTTTAGTGTCGATATTTTGAAACCTTAAAAGCTTAAACCTTCAGAAACTGCTGACACATTGTCATACAACAAAATCTTGTATCGATTTTATACTGATGTGTGTCTTATGTAATATTCGATGTGCATTTTCAAAACACAGCAGACTTGTACTCATAAAATTTAACTGTTTGAATACTTCAAAACATGTGGTACTATGCTTTCTGAACTGTAAAGACCCTTTACAACATTTCGTTGTAGTTAGTATGTGGCCAACTTCATTGCGGGGTATAATACCTATATCAAAGATAAGCAGAATAAATTTCCCGTTCTTCGTTGAGGTCGACCGAGCTTCTATGTGGATGTTAAGTAAGCACTTATCAATCAATTTGATATATGACAAAATATAATATTCACTGCTTTCTATTGCATAATTATAAAAATCTAAAATGAAGCATTTATGGTAATCAACATTTTTTTACTTCTGCTGATTATGCAAATTTATTTCAGATGCCAGAAAACAGATATAAAGATATATCCAACTACTGGGCGGAGTGGATTATTATTTCTTTGTTTATATTAGCTCATACATGCCTTACATTTCTGCTATATGTTCCTGGCTGCAAAAAGTATATCGCTCAATTAATATTTGTAGAATGCTCCAAAACATAACAAACGAAAACAGTGACGATGTTGTATGGTTGTTATTAACACAACTATCCATAAATATGACAGATCACTATATAAAAAAGAAGATGTGGTATGATTGCCAATGGGACAACTATCCACAAAAGACCAAAATGAGACAGACATTAAAAAAACTATAGGTCACCATACGGCCTTCAACAATGAGCAAAGCCCATACCGCATAGTCAGCTATAAAAGGCCCTGATAATTTGGCAACAATAGTCAAAACAATTACCATGTCATTACCAGTAAAAGGACCCATTGTTTAAAAAATTTGAAACATTTCTAAGATAAACCAACGTCCTGATTTATAAAACAACTATTAACGAATAACAAAACTGACAGACATGAACCAACGACAACTACTGGATTACAGTTTCCAGCTGATTAGGAAAACACATAAAAATGTAAAGCTTTTAAAATAAGTCATCACACACATTACAATCAGTATCTTTGTCGTTTTCATAATTCAATCGTCATTCTATGTATTCACAAGAACTTATTGTTTCGATTTTTTTAAAACTAAAAAAACAACTAAGCTTCGTCTTGTACATACATTTATAATTTCATACGATATAATTGCGTGTATGTTTAATAGTATTGCATGTAACAAGATTGCATTGATAAAGATATCATAGGGTTTGTGATAAAGCTAAGTTCATGTTAATATATAGAGGGTACCTTGGGCCAGGAGGACTAGACGACAATAGCACTCATCTTTATTGTACCGGAGGAACAGCAGGTTATATAGACAGAAAGGTTTTTGGAGAAAAGCATATTTTAGGATCTCCTACGTGTAAGGTACTATGATTTATTGCACTTGAAAACTTATTGCACATTGATTGTACTTGTTATTTTAGATTTGTAGTCCGAGTTTCGTTGAAAATTTCACTTACTAGTACTTCTTTTGTAGTATTTTATATCCATTAGTTGGATGCTTCATGCAAAACACTATCTGACCAAATTATTTGTCTTGTAGTGTAAATTTTTTCTTTCGGTTTTGTTGCATTTTACTTTTTATGGTGAAGTTTTGTAAGGTTTAAAGTTTTGCTAAAGTTTGTTATTTATTGGACTTTTTCACTTATACTGTACTTAAATTATATATGTTATTCGTATACTTATCTCTGTTAGGAAATTTATCACAACGTCCTGTCACATGAACCGGAAGGATTACTTGGAACCCTAACATCTTGTGTTCTTTGCTTTCTCGGACTTCAAGTAAGAAAATAATTTCGATCACTATTCAAATTAATACGATTTGAAAACAACACTGTGAGCATCTCGCTTATTAAGACATGTTTTGCAATTTCTGTAATAACGGACGGGGTCAAGATGCGATATGTACTATCTGACTAATAACCAATGCTCTACTATTGGTGTACTTTTCATTTTATGTTTTATTTCTTAATTTCAATTTTATAAATTTAAAAGAACTTATGCTTATTAAAATTGATTACAACCCACCATTTATAAAATGAAACTTTGACAGCTGGCTTCGATTGTCCGTTAGATACTTTTCTGTGTATTTTTCTACTTTGTAAATATTGGCTTTTCAAAAAAAAGTAAAATCACAAAAATACTGAACTTCAAACATGGTAGAACATATGTGGTGCATATTTCATTAATATCCTCTTTTTGTGCGCGTCAGAACTTTTGTTATTTCATACAACGGCATTTCAAATCATGCCTTTTTTTCAGGCAGGCAAAATTCTTTGTACATACAAAAGCAGATTAGACAGAGTAGTGCGATTCTGTACATGGGGAATTGTTTTGGTAAGCTTTGAAAATTAATTTGAGATCTTTACAACTTTAACATGTAAATAAAGGATTTGTTTTGGTAATTTAAACCTTACAAAATGAAAACAATAGGTTATTATTTCAATGCGTCCGATGTGTTTCTGGAAATGCCTTCAATAGGAATGCTTTAAATTCCAGGATATATTAGAACCAAAATAGTTGAAGAGCTTTATTACCAAAAGTACCTGAAGTAAAACAATTCTCAAATTCACCTACAGTCAACTTTGCCTGACTGATTGGAACCTCAGTTTTGTTAAAATTTGAAAATTTATTAACAAACAATTTGTGAATTTTGTTATAAATCATGTCAGTACCGAAGAACTGACTACTGAGCTACTGATATCCTCAGGAACCTTTAGTCCACCTGTAGAGGTATCAATTTAGTGCTGTTGAAAATAAAAACAACACGTTATTATTAATAGGGTCTGACGCGCTTTTCTAGATTTACCTTTATCTGGAAAGCTCAACAAAGCCGATTATTTGAAAGCCCAGGATATACAACTTTACCATGTTAATAAAAGAATTTGTTTTTGGCAAGCCTTACAAGTTTACCATGTTTACAACCTTCAGCAACTAAATATAGTTATTTGTTTTGGTAAAATTTACAATTTACCGTAAAAATGAGGAATTTATTATCTTTAGTTTGTAATGATATGATAACGCTTTTTCCAATATCATACACAATTTTTAATCATGATTCAGCGAAATGACGTTTTGATGAACTTATGCTTACGCAAACATTCGAACTAGAATCTAGCAATGTCTGTAAATAAGAATAACTAGTAAAATGTATCTTTCTTTTCCTATATCTTTACAGTGTCTGTTAGCAGGAATTTTGTGTAATTTTAGGAAAAACGATGGATGGATTCCTATCAACAAAAACTTATGGTAATGTTTTATCAATTGATTAATCCACATAGTTTATAAGTGTTATATTTCCTATTTTGTAAAGTGAAAAATTCATACTATATGTTTATCATATTTCCAAAGTAGTGAAATATAACACTAGCATTTGAACATACCGCGATATCTCTCTCAGTTAAGTCTTTTGATTTAAATTGTCCTTTGAAAATTTTCATCATTAATAACAATTGAATTGTTAGATTTATGTTAGAAATGAGCATGGTAATGGGGAATATGTCAAAGAGTAAACAATTCGAGCCTATCTGAAGTACACAAATGTGTCATCAACACAGCGAGAAAATCTTCTACCCGGAGGCAGGCTTCAACTGGCCTCTAAACGTATGGAATAGACAATGTTGTCGTATCAGAGGCTGATACAGGATTTCTTTAAATGGAAAAGGAATAAATGTTGGCCAATGTGAAAATATTTTCTGGACAATATTATTGTTTGAAATGATAAATTAAAACGGGCGTACACCTCTACACCCCATGGATCCGGAACTGCATCTCACTCCCAATGATGGGTAGAGAGACACTTACATATTATAATTCTATTTCTAGGTCTTTATCGTTTGTGTTCTGCCTTGGTGGTTTTGCATTCCTTCTGTTGTGTTTTTGCTATTTGATGATAGATGAATGGAAAATATGGAATGGAGCACCATTTTATTACCCAGGTAAGTAAAGGAAATAATTCAATATATCATTTTTACTTGTCGGTTGCATAAAATCTGTAACCACCAGACGGGACAAAATCTTGCACAAAACTAAAAAGGTAGCAAGATGTATCTATATATACGAGAGCTTTATCTTAAAAAAACGTGTAATGAACCAATTGCAACCATTATATTGAATCGATACAAATGAGTTCTATGATAATAATACAAACAAACTAACGCCTTACTTGTTCATCTTTTTGTTTAACATATAGATGAACACGTTTGCCTTTGTCAAAGCCATTTCTTCACAGAAGCTTATGTAAACACTTTGTCGACCTTACTGTATACATCTGTTTGATGTGATCTCCCACTAGATTTGGTATCAATTGTATTCGATATTATCTTGTTCTTGACAAAATTCAAAAGAAATATCATATCAATTTGAGATTCACAGGTAAACAAAGTATCAAACTGTTGAAAGACAGCTAAGAAACAATGATGACTGAATTTGACTAGGTATTTGTTTTGATGTAAGAGAATCCAAAAGAGTTTAAAAGGCCAAATAAAGTACGAAGTTGGGGAGCATTGAGGATCAAAATTTATGGTTTTGAATGCCTGTTACTTATAACATATTGTCTTTCAGCTATGTGATAGTTTCTTTGTAATTAGTTCCATTATTTCAGGTATGAATGCCATATTGGTATATATGGGACACGAACTTTTGCATAAGAACTTTCCAGTTAGTTGGGACGTCCCAGAAACACATGCGAGTAAACTTGCAATAGACCTCTACGGTGCAAGTTTATGGGTCATAGTAGCTACATATTTATACTATAAGAAATCATTTTATGTAATATAAAATTGTCATTAAATTAATTTTATTCTTACCATTGCAAAACATGTTGCACATGTCATTTTATCTATAGATTTATACTATAAGAAATCATTTTATGAAATTTAGAATAGTTATTAAATTTATTTTATTCTGGACAGTGCAAAACATGATGCATAATTCAATACGAAACCTTTATTTAACCAATCATTACCCATAAAGGACATGTTACATATTATTGTTACAAAAACTATTTAATATGGTTAAAAAAAAATCAATGATAAATTGCTTTTGATAATTGATTAAATGAACGTTGAAACATTTTGTTTGTTCATCAATAAAACATAAAACTTATTATTGCAACTTAGAAGTCAAAATCTATTTGTTTTGTGTGTGAATATGTTTTTTTTAACATGATGTGTGCAATCAGAGCACTATTATCACATCGAGTGATACTGCTTGTGAATGCGTGTATTTGTTCTTATCTTTTATGTTTTATTTTGTCGTTTTTTGAAAGTGTACTGTACTTATTTTATGTAGTCGATTTTCGATCTCTTTAAAGCTTATGTTATATGTAAAGGATACTTATCGGCTTGAAATAAATCTTTGGACGTTTACTTGACTTCAGTTGCCTTAACTGTCATTTATCAATAGTTTGATTTTGTTATAGTTTTAAATTAATTCAGAAAAGAAAGACGAAAGATACCAGAGGGAAGTCAAACTCATAGATTGAAAATAAACTGACAACACCAGGTTGCTGATATTAAGAAATATATTGAATAAAGGCGACACTAGTTTGACGATGTTCAAATCTGGTTAATCCTCGAAAAAATAGGCAGACACTGTGGTAATCGCAATGTTAAACTCATTTCTTCGGACACCAATATGATTTTGTTTACAAAAAAACAGTATCTGTGTCACAGATGACCATTGAACTGTTTAATTTGTCGTAACACAATCCCGACTTCTTTCCTCGATTGTAGATTACGAACAGGACGTATCACCAAAATGGTATTTATTTTGAATAACAAGACGTCTGCCACTTGTAATGCAGGGTCTGCTTACCGCATCACAGCACAAGGAATCAATTGGTTATGTTGTAACGTTTTATCTTTGTTTTTCTGTCTGAAAAATTTATTAATTCTGTCTGTTTTCGAACAATATTCATGTTCTTATACCACTGAAAAATCTGTATTGTTTGGACACTTAGCATGTGGTAAATAACAATCATTTCAGTTAGTTTTTTCAAGTGTTCTCTGGATATTTTGATTGAACCTGCTAACAGAATAATAAGGTACATGAATTGAAGTCCCCGGATCCGAAATTAAAACAAAAAACAAACTTCTACAATGGCGAGATCTGAAATATATACACTACAAACCATTAAAAGTCTGAAATGGCCTATAGCTGTACTCTATTGTACTGATTTTTACTCGACCAGTCTGAATTCGTCTGAAATTTACTTGATACTACTCGACTGTAGTCTGAACCATACTTAACAGTCTGAATGTGTACTTGGCCAGTACTTGACCATTTTATACTAGTTTGAACCGTACTCGACCTATTCTGAACCGTACTTGACCTAGTCTGAACCATACTCGACCTAGTGTGAACCATACTTGACCAAGTCTTAATCATCTTAGACCTATTATTTGTATCTATCAACTGAATTTTATCAATTTAGGATTTTTTTAATAGAAATGAAATTTGAACAACAACTTGAAATTAAAAATGTATTCAATTCAGTATTGAAATCAAAATTTCACAATAATCAATCATACTATAACTTCAACACTATATTAATCAACACTTACGTAATACTATATATCAACTTTTAAAATATAAATAAAACAAGCTGATCAAATAATCTAAAAAATGAATTGTGACTAACAAATGACTAATATTTTCAATATTTATTCAAAATTTTATGAATATTTCGGAAGCATTTTATGGTACTAGTAACTGGAATTTTTTCCCCATTAACTTAAGCCTAGTATACGTTTAGTTAAGTTGAATTGATAATGCATTGAACGTTTTTTTTATTTATTTATTTATATTTAAAATAGTATTTAAAACAACTTAATAAATAAAAAAAATATGAGAGCTTTTAAATTGTTTTGTTTTATTATACCAAGAATTTAATGTTATCATGATAAAAGAATTTCCATAGCAATCCTTGATAACCTTTTTAAAAAAGGAAATGTATTCCAAAGTAACAGTAAACAAATTTTTCAATTAATTTAAGTATTTTTTTTGTCAAATTAACATGGCATACATAAAGCACTTTCATATGTTCTAATTACCTCGAGCTCAGTACATGTGTGTTTTAAAAAGAAAGTCCTATTTTCTTAAATTTGTGTATTACTTATCTAGTACACATATGTACATTCGAAAGGCCTTGTTATTTACCTGAAACAGGATGTTGCAGATTTGAATCAATGTTTTAAAGAGATCGAGTTTGGTCGGAATGTAAAAAAATTACCGATCAGTACTCGATCATTTCGACCTTTGCTCGACTAAAGTCCGATCATTTCCAGATTAACTCGACCAATGTCCGATCTCCTCTTAGAGATCGAAGAGTGGTCGAATGGGGTGGCGAAAGGATCGGGTATTGGTCGAGTTGGTCTTGGATGAAATAAATATAGAAGTCGTAGTGATCTGGAAGAGATCGGACATTGGTCGAGTTAATCTGCAAATGATCGGACTTTGGCTAGCAAAGGTCGAAATGATTGAGTACTGATCGGTAATTTTTTTATATCCCGACCGAACTCGATCTCTACACGATCCTTTCCCGATCAATTCGACCGCTACTCGACGACTTCTCGATCTCTTCTCGAGTGGCTTGCTTTTTTGACATGTCAAAAACTATCGGATAGAATGTCAGATCGATGACGAGTAAGGTAGACTATCCCGAACATCCTTTTCGATTGAACCAGACCAGTCTCCCGATCACGTAATTTGTCTTTATCGGGCTTGATCGAGTTGATCTGATCGGCAGTGTGAACCTATTTTAAGGTAGACTATCGCGAACATCCTTATTGATTGAATCAGACTATTCTCCCGATCACGTAATTTGTCTTAATCGGGCTTAATCGAGTTGATCTAATCGACAGTGTGAACCTAGCTTTAAGTATGGGTTTAAACTGTTTCAAACTGGTCGAGTAATAGTTCAGACTATTTTCAACGGCAAAGATAAGGGTCAAGTACGATTCAGTACAGTCAAGTATGGTTCAGACTGGGGTCGAGTAATGTCAAGTAAAAGTCCGACCAATTCAGACTGGTCGAGTAAAAATCAGTACAGTCGAGTAGAGATATAGGCCATTTCAGACTTTAATGGTTTGTAGTGATAGTAAATTCTAACAGTACTTTTATAAATTTTACATGGCATTTTGATCGTTCTGTGCATTTTATTATTGATGAAATCGGTATAGTGGATTGTTATATCCTTGGAAAATTTTCCGATCCGTATTCAATGGTTTGTTGCTTGTATTATTGTTGATGTTTGAAGTGATTTTAAAATCGACTTTCATTTAATTTGACACTTCGGATTTTGCCATTAAAAACTGACTGCCATAAAAAAAATCATAATAGTGCTGAGAGTGGCATTAAATAAACAAGTATCAATTAATCAATTTAATGTTTTTGGAGCGTACCTGTTGAAGATAATTCCATAAACACGTAACACATTAAAATCGGTATTTTATGTTTGACAACTGTTTGATTTTGATATATCTGTATGATTGTAATGTATGAAACACTGACAGAGTAGGGTCCAAGAACACTTTTGAAAGGAATTAAGTATACAATAAAATATTTTTAAGGTACCAATAACATTTAAATATCAACACAAATTAAGTGACTTTTACACACAGCCTGGTACTTGCCTTTGAACTGTTTCTCCATAAACCTTAGTATAAGATATATAGGACATTTTTTCTGAGACAAGTGCCTGTGCTTTATAAAGAATTTACTAGCTGTTAGAAATCACACTTGTCTAAACAAAGTCATTTATTTTGACCATCATTGAGGAGACATGAATTTTCAGAACGTGCATATTGTGCAGTAAAATGGTGCGTTTAAATAGCAAATAACAAATAGATGCTGAACATTTGCTAATACTCATTAACAATATGAAATATGTCCGCTTTTCAGGGATAGAATTGAACATGAGTATCATTTCTGTATTTACTGTAAAGATTTACAATTAGATTTAAGCAAACATGCATATTCTTCTTGAAAGTAAGTAACAACGTGCCATCTTGTTGCCGTAGAAAAACAATTAATTCTATTTTGAAATAAACAAGCTGACAATTGCATTCTATGTGAAGCTGGAATAAACTGTATGCATGATACGAACATTTATTCAAAATAAAACTAAAGTTACCAAGACCTGTTGTACTGTTTATGTTTATTGTATTATCTAGTTAAACAGTATGACTGACCCCAGCAATATAGATTTTTTAAAATGTTTGTCAGCTACCACTGACAAATATAGACGTGTATCATTGAGAAATATGTCTGTGTACATATTCTGTTGGTTTTATTGTAGTAATTATATTTTCTGTTGTATTTTGTAAATGTCAGTTGTCATGTATTGGAATTGACACACAACAAAACAACATGGCTCAATCAACTATTAAACAAAATAATAAAAAAAAACATTTACAGATATAGGGCGGAAAAATCACACTATCTTTCGAATACTGATCATTTTTTACTTGTAGTCTTCAGTTTAAATTCCTCCTGTGTTTCTATGATGAGCGTATTTGGTTGTATACGATTTTTATTAGCATTTACAGAAATTGTAAAGATGTTACACACACAATTATATGAACATCACATAATAACATAAATTGTACAAATTGTTAAATCATTTTTTATGTCCAACTTCTTGCAGTTTTCTGGTATTCCTCAGTACTAGTTTAGTTATCTGTCCGATGTTGTCTACATCCTGCGCAGTATCCAGTTCATTTCTAATATCTGTTATTTCAGAAATCACCTTTATTCGTTGGATGGTCTGCAATATAAACATGTGTTTTAAAGAATAACATTATTCATATTATCTGAGTTGTATAAGGTATGAAAGCTTGGAGTATCGTAAGCAAACCTTGAAATCTAGATAAGTTCTGTACAATATAATGTTATCAACGGACCAAGTTAAAAGTGACTTTGTTTCGCCATTATCATCCTGATCAATTTGGTCATCCAGAAGGCACTCTTCAGATTTTTGCATAAAACAACTTTTTAAATTGATATCAAATAAACGACTATTTTAAGAAATAATTCAGTCTATGAAAGGATAACATAAGAAATGTTCTGCATATTGATAAACGCGGAAAATTGAATTATAATTATCTTTATCTTACAGTATAACTTGCAATATAAAAACGGGTGTGTTTTATATTGTTATATGCTAAAATATACGGGTTTTATGTAAAGTGTACTTTTTCGTTAGTGTTCTCTTATTCTCATTGCAACGAATAAAAAGGTTATAATTTAATATAGTGTATATCCAACTGAATTTAATGAGTTAAATTATTTTAAAAACAAATGTTGCTTATTATCAACTTGCTTTAATCGATAGTTTCGTCGATGTGCGAAGAAAATATCCCGAAATTCAATTTCAGGATTCAAAAAACAAGAAATCTTAAAAGTAACGTATGTAGTGTTTGAAATTCATTTCGAATTTTATTCTCCTGGCAGAAATAAACCAATTAAAAATATTACACTTTGAGTAAAAACAGATATTTGAGGTGAACAGTATACATGTTTAAAAACTTCTATTCTTTTTCTATGTAGACTGACATCAAAGACTTTACGATAAAACAATATATGGGACAAAAATTATAATATTTAAAATTACCTTTCCATCCATGACAACAACTAAAGTATCCAAAGAAACTGGTTGGCATAGTGTCAAATAACGATGATGTAAGTATGCTATTCCAGCGGCAAGTTGTGAGACCAGACGAATACTCTCCCGAATGGTAAGTTTCCTCGAAGCAAACAGTTCTCGAAGAGTTGTGTGTTTCATCTGAAGCATCTTGTAATTGTTGATAAATACTGAGGACATGAACATTTCATCAGATGCAGCTGAAATAGTATATTAAGTTTATTTTATATGTTTTGATTTAAAGTACACAATAACTAAAGGCTCTAAAGAGCATGTGTCGCTCACCTTGGTCTATGTGAATATTAAACAAAGGACGCAGATGGATTCATGACAAAATTGTGTTTTGGTGATGGTGATTGTTTTGTACATCTGACTTTTCTGAACATGCTTGCTTCTTACAATTATCTCTATCTTTAATGAACTAGGCTCAGTAGTTTCAGTGGAATATGTAAGTAAGAATTTACAAATTTTATGAAAATTGTTGTAAAATTGACTATAATAGACAATAACTCCTTAGGGGGTCAATTGACCATTTTGTCATGTTGACTTATTTTTAGGTCTTACTTTGCTGTACATTATTGCTGTTTACAGTTTATAGGTATCTATAATGATATTCAAGATGATAACAAAAAACGGCACAATGTCAATAAAATTACTAATTCAGGGGCAGAAACCTAAGAACGGATTGTCCGATAAATCTGAAAATTTCCAGGCAGATAAATTTTGACCTGATAAACAATTCAACCACAGTCAGATTTGCTCTAAATGCTTTGGTTTTTGAGTTATAGGCCAAAAACTGCATTTTACCCCTTTGTTCTATTTTTAGCTGTTGTGACCATCTTGGTTGGATGGCCGAGTCACCGGACATATTTTTTTTAGACTAGATAACCCAATGATGATTGTGGCCAAGTTTGGTTTAATATGGCCCTGTAGTGTCAGACGAGAAGATTTATGTAAAAGTTAATGACGACTGATGACGACGACGGACGACGGACGCAAAGTGAAGAGAAAAAAAGCATTCACCAAAAATCAGTTCGGTGAAAGAAAGTAGAAAGATTCAAATAAGACACGGAAGGTAAAAAATTAACTTACAACGTCATGGCTTCATAAAGGCAATTCAAAGATATGAATCGATTGAAAAAACAAGACCTGATTACAAAATAAAACAGAGGGAAACACTACATTACCTATAAGAAAAAAAACCCAAAGAAACAACAGGAACACTGAGGTGAAACCAAAACAAACGCCAACAAACAACAACATAGACAGAAACGATCAACGGCCATATTTCTGGATTGGTTCAGGAATTTTTGGAGGTTTTGGGTTTATGGCTAGCCAAACATCCCGCTTATATGATAATTTAAATTACGTGACCGAAACAAAAACTTACAAAAAGACAGGGAGATAAACACAAAACACAACACCAAAAAAGTTAAAGACTGAGCAACACGAATCCTGCCAATACTACGTGTCATCTCATGTGCTCTGGACAGGAACTCAGATCTTGCTCCACTTATGGTAACTGCTGTGTTACTTGTGTTTAAATAAAAAAATATGTTGAGTCTAATTCATAATTTGGGAAACTAGGACGAAATATAGGACTATTTGAACATTTTCGTCGTCAGCCTTTTTCTCTTTGAAAACTTAATTTGTCAATTTAGGGGCATACTTTAAAATATTCAATGACAAAAATGCCTCGTCAAGTGGCATTTACATCTATACTAAGAGCATTAGCAATTATTTTTGTTTTTAATGGTAATTCTCTTGAGATTTAATAATTTTTTGGCTGTCTTTTTATCAACTGCTTACACGAAATATTTTCGATAATGATAAATTTCATAAAAAAAACCCAATAAGACACCATGTGCAGGTGTTGCTGGAATGTTGCTATCAAGAAATGGAAAGTTCAAAATTGGAAAGCTGTTATCTCTTTTACTCGTAAAGTTTTGTTTTCAATCGTCCCTCATTGTCAATTTCTAAATGTAAGTCAATATATGAGGCCGACTTTACTGTAGACGAAATGAAACTTTGACATGAGTTTGAGTTCTTACCTCTACGTCGGTATTTAACTTTGGAAATCTGAAATATTTTGACAGACATCTTTGCCATAATATTTGGTTTCTACAAAACAAATTACGAAACAAATGAAAAGATAATTTCATATAGCAGAAAAAAAGAAAAAAAAAATACCGACATTGCTTACGAAGCTAAATGGCCTTTTATCTTTTATCCCGTTTATGACAATATAATAAAGAAGAATATAATTTGGCAAGTACTTTTTAGCATTTTTTTTTAACAGAATGAATATATCAAATTGGTTTTTTTTGTGTTACGTTTGTATGGCTGGTTTATTAAAACAACAAAAATTTGGTTAAATATAACAATTTTAGATTTATGTCTGCAGACATACAATAACAACAACCACAAAAAACGTTAAGCTCCTAATATGTAAAAAACTGAATAACAGTATCATACTTCTTGCAATTTAAGAGTTACTTGATTATATGACATTGTTTAATGTCTGACGAAAGAGTATGTTCCTTGTTTGACAAGTACCGAAAGCAGACTTTAAATAAATCAATTAAAAAAGAAAAACATAGGTTTGCATAAAATTGAGAAAGGAAATGGTGAATGTTTCAAAGCGACAACAACCCTACCATAGAGCAGACAACAGCCGAAGGCCACCAAATTAATTTAGATTACGATGAAAAGGACAAAAATTTCGAAAACTTTGGAAATTAATGAATAAACAAATATCAAACATCGCATTATATCATGTTACAGATAATTTTGATTATTCTCTGGGAAATTAAAAAAAAAACGGACAGAAATTCTTAAACATTAATAAAACAAAAACACATTGATAGAACAGGCTTAGGTTGCAGTGTCTATGTGTTAAGACGGAATTGAGCAAATAAGTTTATTTGAATACCTAGAATACAAGTTAAACTTATAGAAAATGTTCAGTTATCGATAAGCATAAGTACCTGCTTTAATGTTGAAAACGTGTAAAGAAATGGGTTTAAAGCTGCGTTAAGTGGCATCACAAATACCGCCACCCAGGAATACACTGCTGACGGAAATACTTGACCAGTCATTGCTAGTATACCTAACAAAGAATAGGAAAATAATATATGTATCTATGTAGCGGAAGATGGACAGATACCATATTTTAAACACTTCTATGATAAGTAAAATAACAAAAAATAACGAACTCCGGTGATTTACAATTATCTATCAAATGACACAATCGGAATTAAAAAAAATCAAGATTAATTCAATCAACATGGAATGTCTAAATATAGTCCAGTCAAACTAAGATTTAACCTCAAACTAATTGCAACAGAAAATGTTTTAGTTCTAATCTATAGTATTATGCCCTTTATATACACAGAAAATAGTCCCATAAGATTTAACTTGAGGAAAACTCAAAATCAGCATTTTAAATTTCCTATTGAAATTAACATTTAGAGGGGAGATAACTCTTGCAAAAATTAGTCTTTTTTGGTCAGTTTTTATTTGTTTTTCTTTTAATTCATGTATAGGAGAATACTTTGATGGGGTTATAAGTTTGTATTTGACTAAATTATATAATCTTCTGCTCATGAAATGTACAAAACCGAAGTGTTTTCGGTAGTTTTATTTTTTTTGTACAAATTGCAAATTTGAAGCTTTGTATCCATTTTGAAAAAATAATGTGAAAATTTGGTATTGTTTATATCTGTATATTATATTTTTTCAGCAACTAACTTATCTTAGGAAACTTTAAACCAAAAAAGAAGAATACATGCTTAATTATTTTTATTAAATTTGAGATTCTTTACCTTGACATGTTGAAAAATTCAATAAATGGTCAACTAATAAATTACGAAATCTAGATTATAGCTTGATAAAATATATGAAAACACCTTTAGAGTTGTTTGTTATACTCTAAAGACCGCTAAAAAATCAAGAATCAATACATTCTGATGAATAGAAGCGGTAAAGTTATAATGTTGTATCAATTTTTATTGATATTTCTGCCGTTTTTGCAAGAGTTATTTCCCTTTTCAATGCAAATCTCCATAGGAATTTTAAATGGTGATTTTTTTAGTTTTCCTCATTTTAGATTTTATGGGACTTTTTTCTGTGTATATTTGGGGTATAATGCTAAAGATTAAAACTTAAAAATCTTCTGTTGCAATTACTTTCAGGTTAGGGTCAAATTTATGCTAGATTGACTGGACTAATATCATGCATTTGATTTTCATAAGTATTCCTCAATAATATTTGGTGTGACGAATTTTACAGCAAATAATTATATAAATTCATACCAATAGATACCAGAATTAAATTTTGTATTAAAGCAAACTTGTTTTTAAACTGATTCCTTTTTCTGTTCATTTGGAAGTTAATGTATTATAAATGTGTATCTGGCCGCACTTAAAAAAATATTTTGGAAGGTTTATATATCCATACGGAAAGACATACATTTGAAATAATCCGTTAAAAGAAAATATATATTATGGTGTTTATATTTATTTAGTACTGTGGATTTATCAGTATTCGTTGGGTACCCATTTTCATGGATTTCGTGGCTACAGGTGAACCAAGAAATAAAGTATTTAACAAATAAAATTTTTCTATAGACTTGTGTACAGACTTAAATATCCACAGACAGGAAAGTTTTCTGTAATCCCAGAAATTTGGTACCCAGGAAAGAAAAGAATCAGCAGTATCTCGTTAATAATTAGTGATGGACTTAAATAAGATGTGAATGATATTCATAAAGTCATAAAACTTTTGATGACGATTTGAATTAAATTGATATCCGTTTATTCTATCTTTTACTTAATAAACCTTGTCAGCCGTAAACAGTTATGGAATAACCATTTCACAAATGATATCGGATATGTTCCTCACGTCGTAACTACAATCCCCTTCCCTTTCATGAATTTGACCTACCGAATTAGACTTTTTACCGGATTTGTAATCACATAAGCAACACGACGGGTGCCGCATGTGGAGCAGGATCTGCTTACTCTTCCGGAGCACCTGAGATCACCCCTAGTTTTTGGTGGGGTTTGTGTTGTTTATTCTTTAGTTTTCTATATTGTGTCATGTGTACTATTGTTTTTCTGTTTGTCTTTTTCATTTTTAGCCATGGCGTTGTCAGTTTGTTTTAGATTTATGAGTTTGACTGTCCCTTTGGTATCTTTCGTCCTTCTTCTTTTACATATTTAGATCTATATTTCCTTTTTACTGAACTGAAAAAAGCGACGCCCTTGTACAGCACAATGTGTATCTCTTCTGGATTAAAGGTCATCTTCCTTTAAACAACCGCAAATTGTTGTCGAGGGAAATTCCTTCATCTAGAATAGTGTTCAAATTTATGGGTTCCGTCATTGTTTACGGCGTAAATGATGTTATATGGCGTTAATTATATGTTACGTTGTATGTTACACTCTCCACCGCAATATAAAGATCTGACATATATTTGGAGAAAACAAAAATCTGGCATAGATTTGATATGTTTGAAGTTTGTAACGTCACATTTGCCATAGATTAGGAATCTGCCATAGATTTGGAATCTGCCGTAGATTTGGAACCCGCCATAGATTTGGAACCCGCCATAGATTTGATTCATACATATATACATGCACATACCAACCTATATAAATATATCAAACTGATGCAAATACATGGATTTTTATATTAAATACGCCAAATTTAATAAAAAAAATATCCTACAAATGATATCAATCAAAAATAGCGTGAACATTTTTGATATTCCTCACTACATAAGAAGTGCCTTTAACACATGATGGTTTGAAAATAGGATTTTAAAGTACTGAAGCACTTTTGAACAGCTTTTTGACTAAAATGGACCATCACACATAGCCAAAAACAATAATAGGAGGCAGGTGTAACCTGTAAGAGGGAACGAAGTCTGAATCAATATTTGTGTTTTAGTTCTAACATATGCGTACTTGTTAGGCTGTATAACTATTTTGATCTGAGCGTGACTGATGATTCTTAAGCCATAGTCCCACTTGACCACGATCGCATCACGCTCACCGTGATCTAAAAATAAATCAAATCGTGGTGACTTCGTAGTATGAGCCACGCTTATTCTGCAACCTCACTACGATTATCCCGATCTTTCTACGCTCATGACGTCCTCACTACAACTATACCACGATTTATCCAATTGCAACAGGATCTAACCACGCTTCTAATCTCTTACCACGACTATACAACGTTCATACCGCGATCTTACTACGCTCCCAACAATAACGTAAACATCATGTTCCTTATGAATACTGTTCTATTCCTGCTTTTTCCTCATTGAAACGTAAAGTTTCTCGGAAACAATGCAGTCTTGCTACCAAAATCTACGGAAGGGTTAGGGTAGAGTTAGAGGTAGAGGGAGATCTGATAGAAACGAATCATGATCCAGAAGATATATGTCGGACCGACCAATCAAACCTGAAACAAAACTTATTGGTGGTCAATCAGGATCAAATGACGATGTTTTTATTGAACGATAGTAGGGATGTCACAAATGTGTCAAGACTGATTGAGCCGTTTGAGAAAATGATAAGAGGTCAAAATTAAATACAGACAAACACAAGCTGGAGAGTCTTTATCAATATTATATGGCAATGAGAATGAGTATGATGATCGTAGTATAAACGTAGTCTGGTCGTAAGAACAGCGTGATGTAAGCGAGGTATAAACATGTTATAGTCCTAGTGGAAGCGTGTTTGGGTCGCGGTAAGAACGTGATGGTCGTAGTGAGGTCATAGTAAAGTCGCTGTG
Source organism: Mytilus trossulus (assembly GCF_036588685.1). NCBI lineage: Eukaryota > Metazoa > Mollusca > Bivalvia > Mytilida > Mytilidae > Mytilus > Mytilus trossulus. The sequence continues at coordinate 55,500,629 of NC_086379.1, read as the reverse complement.
AGGTCGTAGCGCTGTTTTCCCGACTAGAATCGCTTTTACTACGATGATACAATGACCTTTGCTACCCTTCAGTGCTCTCACTACGACCTTATTTCGCCACGACCGCACCACGATTGTTTTGAACATGTTCAAAGTAAGCCATACTCATCACGATCATGAAGACAACAACATGACTGTACTACGGCCTTAATGCGATCTGCACGATCGTATTTATTTTTACAGATCATAGTGCGATCGTGGTCTAGTGGGACTGCGGTATTATGTAGACGAAACGCGCGTCTTGCGTATTAAATTATAATCCTGGTACCTTAAATAACTTTTTAATATTAAAAAAGAAACGGAATACCGTAAAATTGTTGGTCTTGTAGTTAGTGATAGTCACTAGCCCAGTAGTCAGCACTTTTTTTGTGCTGACATGAATTATCATTGATATTGTTATATTTATAAATTAACTGTTTACAAAATTTTCAATTTATTGAAATACTAAGGCTTTTCTACCTCAGGAATAGATGACCTTAGCTGTATTTGGCAACACTTTTAGGAATTTTGGATCTCAATGCTCTTCAACTTTGTACTTTGTTTGGCTTTTTGAAACATTTTTTGATTCGGCGTATATAAAATTTAGTCCTGGTATCTATGATGAGTTTATTTTCATAATAAACGAGACCGGAAGATAGAAAAACAATTCTGTGCAAATGCGGGAGAATAAAAAAGTAAGAAAAACATAACGATTTTGAGTTCATTAGACGATTGGATGTTTTTATTTTTTATTTTTCTTATTTTTTATTTTTCTACTATATTACTTCGTCCCTTAGTTATGTATACGTTGCTTGAAAGAGTTGACGACTTATACTTTCTGGATATCTTAATTGTTAAATGAACAACTTAAAGAAAGAATCGCTATCAAGGTGGCTCGGGTATCTTCCTCCATCTTGGATTTTGAAGAAGATAACTTGGTCTAGATATATGATGAAATGTGCAAATGTTAAGAGTTTTTTTCAATAAGGGGAGAGAACTCAGATAAAGTAACTTTTATAATAGAAAATGTTATGAATATACCTATTTTGATATGATGCAAGAAAACAAGTCCTATGACCCCGTTTTTTCATTTTCTTATCTGAAACCATGTTATTAGAGCAATCTTCTCACATTCATTTTAAAGTTCTAATAGTACGTTTTCTTTATTTTACACAAAAGTTAATTTTCCATGCATAATCTATACAAAATCTGACAATTTTGCACAACCTGTAACGTGAAAAAAGTCCGGTGACCCATACTTTTTAATAAATTTTTGAAAAAAAGCATGATAAAAACTACACTTTGACAAGTTATCAAAAGTTCTATCAATTCTAATTAAGACTCCCTAGTCACCTTAATCAAGTAAGTACCCAAACACTTGCTTGAGAACTGATGAAGTTAAACTAAGGTAAAAAAAAAAATCGCTTTTGCTTTACCTATAAATAACCCATCCTTATTCTTTATTGATTAATGGATAACTTACCCATTATTCCAACAGGAAACCAGCAAAGAAAGTCTGTCAAAACAACTAGAAATAGTCGTCTAGCTAGTGTTAGGTCTTGTTTTGTCCTCTTCGCCATTATTCTATTGCTACTTTTAGCTACTTGATAAATTGACAATTGACACCAAGCTATTACAATAAACGCAATACTATTGAAGAACACGAAAATAGCTGTTGAATATTCCCATCCGCTGAATTTCTGTCGGGAGAATGGAAGAGCCAAACAAACTGCTGTTTTCGAATAAAACATATTAGAAAAATAAGTCGTTTCTAAAATCGGAACCATAGCTATGATGACTACAAATAACCAGCAAATCAAAGTCGATACCTTTGCAGTTTTGTATGTCATCCGCCATCTACCAAATGGAAACTTTACCTTGAGATAGCAATCAAATGTCGTTAACATGACAAAACAAACAGATGCCTCACAAGAAATGGCCGCAACGATACCTGCAAATTTACATAGAGTACTAGCTCGCCATTCACGCTCATGTAAAATATAGTTTCCAGAGTAGTACATATCAGCTACAGCAATAATCCCGAGGTACACACCCATCAACATGTCTGATACACCAAGATTCATAATAAATAACCAATTTGGTTTAAATAGCAGCGTTTGTTTGTTGATGATACGATAAATTACAACTCCGACATTACCAATTAAGGCATTTATAGCAATAATCCATAGGCACACACGTAATGCATCATTCCTCATCAAATTGCTACACGAGGAAAATTCGTCCATTTTTGGGAAACAGTTCTCTACGGAAACAGATTCCGGTTTTAAACAACAAAATATGTAGGAATCAGTTTTCATTTTTGTTAAATGAGAAAGACGGGAAAATATATCACGAAAAACTTTTGTCACATCGTTTTGTGTCAAATCAATTGTTAGAAGAGATGCAAGTCCATCAAATACATTTTCTTCTACAGCTGTTAGTCCATTCCCTGTTATGTTAAACTTTTCAAGGTTTTCTAAACCATTAAATGTCCCATTAAAAAGTGTTTGTATTCTAGTTCCAGACAGTTCCAAATCTTTCACATTAGGTAATGACATAAACGCATTTGGTTCGATTAAACCCAGCATCAGATTGCCTTTTAAGTTTAAGGTTACTAGTTTGGTGAGACCATAAAACGTATAACTTTTCACAACCTTTAAATTATTATTGCTCAAATCTAAATAAAGGAGGTTCACCAATTTCTCAAATGAGTATGGCATAATATTTTCAATGCTGCAGTTGAACAGTTTGAAATCAGCCAGGTATGTATATGAAGGAACAATGAAATTGTTATTCGGAAATACTGAGCTGCTGAAATCTAATTTTCTAGCCTCAACAGACAAATCTCTGACAATTGTCTCTATCTTGTTTTGATGACATATAAATACAAAACCTTCACATGAACATCCAATAGGACACGTGACATGACAACCAGTTTCATCATCCCCATGAGGACATTGTCTTATGTTGTCACAAACCTCATCAAATAACAAACACGTGGTTGACTGTTGACATCTATATAATCCAGGACAGGTCAAATTCTCTAAAAGAAATCACATGTAAGAAATCATTAAATATATAGATGAAAACAATCCATTGTTTAATATATAAATCTTAGTCTTAATTTCCTGAATCAAACTTTACAGTTTTGTTCTTTTAAAATTCTCTGAGCGATCGATTTTAATCAAAGTTTTGTAATCAAGTGTATAAGAGTTTTTCCGAGATATTTTCTATCCTCCTACATATTGATATCATGCCTGCCTTAACTCTTATCAAACGAACAACATTGGACAGGTCCCTCTAACTCATGCATTTGTCTTGCGAATAAGCTGTAACTCTCAACTTTCCCTAAGCTATAACTCTTATACAACAAGCGGAGGAGCGATAACCATAAATATTCCATACCAAATCTTATTAAAGTTTCCCTTAAAAAAACCCATTATTATGTCAAAAAGTTTATTCCAAAATGTTCACCACAAAATAATTCATCGTCGCCCTGGTTGCAGTGTTTTATTCCGTCACAAAGTAAGCTGGATAAAATGCAGAAACCCTCCATGCATTTGAAGAATCCTGGCTGGCAAATCTCTTTGTCTGCAAAAAGAAATCTCCTTATTACGATGTATTCAAAACGTGCTTCAAATCATGTATAAGGAGTCTTCAGTCTTCGGAACATGCATGTGTTAACTTGGTCCTTTTTCTTAATCGTTTGAAGAACAAAGGCTTATGATATCAAAGTGATAAGGAAATTCACTGAAGAACTGACAGTGTCATAGGAAAAAAGTTCGGTAAATTTTATTTTCCTTACTTTTCATTACATCCTTTAAAGAGATCCTGGGGACACCGGACATAATCGGTGTTGTTGTGTCCTTGAAAACATCCGGTCGACATCTTTTTTTCTTTTCTTTTTTTTTTTTATCTTTTTATAGGTGACTATGTGGTATGGGCTTTTCTCATTGTTGAAGTCCGTACGCTGACTTATAGTCGATAATTTCTGTGTCATTTTTTGTCTCTTGTGGAGAGTTGTCTCATTGGCATTCACACCACATCCCTTTTTATATTTAAATATCATGTATAAGGAGTCTTCAGTCTTCGAATCTGAACAAAGGAAAAGCAATCCTGCTCCATATACAATGTTTTATCGTACAATTGATTGGTCTTACCACAATGCTGTAGATGAGTCATATCTCTACAACCATTCATATCGCTCCTTCCATTTACACGCATTATGCAGTGGTCTGTATAGTTATACAACTTTCCATTAAAACACAAAGACTGGCTACTAGAAACGTTTTTCGAAATTTCTGACAAAATAAAAAGATAGTCGTATACCAATCTTCACAGTTTATAGATCTGTAAAGATGACAAATCAAAGTTGAAAGAATTGTATGAACTCAAGTATAAAATATGACTTCAGGAAAAAACATATATAGCTTAATTATCCCTTTAAAACACAACGTAATTAAAACGTTTAACTGATTTTACAGAGTTATCTCCCTGTAGCGTTAGGTACCACCTTCAATGAGGTCAAAACTGTAACATCGAAAATATAAATAAAACGTCACTATATATAGAATGGTTTGTTTATTTTTGCAAACATCAGCAACGAAAATAAGTATTTATAACTTGATTTAATTTATCGCCTGCAACATTTTAAAATATATATATATATATGCTGTATTTCATGTTTTACCTGATTTACATACAACAGGTCCCACTGTCACATCATAAAATCCTTCCTCACTGTATGATTTGTCTGGAACATCATAATGATCAAAAGGAAGTCTATTGGTATTTGAAATAACTAAATCATCAGTAAACAATCTATTGATATCAACTTGACTCCAGTCCGTGCCTCCAAAACAATGAAAACTACAGAACAAGGAACTGATGTTATGATGATGGAAGCACAGTTGAATCAGGAATGTGTCGATAGTACACGAACGCCCAACTCGCTCAATCTAAGGTCAGTGTACAAAAACAACTTTGGCATTTAAATTAGAAAGATCATGTATTACATAATAGGAAACATGTGCACTAAGTGTCAAGATGATTGATTTTCATTCAACTTCATCAGAATCTACCTTGACAAAACACTTTAAAATTTAGACGGACGAACGGACCAACGAAATAACGGACGGACGGACAGATCCAAAGACCAGAAAATAAAATTCCCCTCAACTATCGTAGGTGGGGCATAAAAAGCAATTCCATATGGCATCAATACAGAATAGTTACTAGATAACCAAGTTATGCTAGCCGAAACGCTATATACAGGGAGACGGGATGGGAACAATTCAGCGTAAAGCTGGAGGTAAAAAAGTTGGTCATATAAAATTATTAACAATCAGGCTCCAGCTTATCAACATAACTTGGTTCCAGAATTTGTATATGATATAAGTAATTACCAATAAAAGAGAAATAAAGATTAAAGTTATATTGTGAATATTGGTCATGTTTTGTAAAACTCAGAACTGTCAAGTAAATTTAAGACACAATTCAAAATGTTCAGAATATGTCAAGCCATACTGAGAAAAAACAAGAATGTCGAGAATATGTCGAGAAATTTCAAGACAGTATTCAAATTTCAAGAATTTGTCAAGAAATTTTATGACCATATTCAGAATGTCGAGAATATGTCGAGTAAATTTCCTACAAGTTTGATATAAATGAGATTTTGTTAATAAAAAATTAAGACACAAGTCATACTTTTGGAGAATGTCGAGAAAAGATCATGCAAATCAAGACAAAAACTGGGCTTGTCAGACTTTTTGAATTTTGTAGTGTAACAGTGATTTAATAATTCTAGACCTTAAAAACCCTTTTTTTTAAATGAACAAAATAATTTTCAAAGAGAACTTATTGGGTTAAACAACTTTCTGCATAAACTTCCATTAGAGTTGATTGTTTGTCGACAAAGTTCCAGCAATAGATGCGTGTAAAGAGTGCAAAATCTGTCTAAAATCTAAATAATTGTGTCATCAATTACTTTTACTCAGTAATTTTAATCTTTCGGTTTGGTTAAGGTGGTACCCAACACTTTCACTAAAATTAATTTGGCTCGTTTAATTTTCATAGAGTTTTTTCAAAGTAATTTACCAAAATACAAAATTGTTTTTTTTTTTTAACCAACCATTTTATCAGAAAAATAACACTGGTAAAATAGCAACATGACAAACACCAATTTGATCATTGAGAAGCTTAACATTCCTTTTACAACACAACGCAATTAAAGCGTTTAGCTGATTTTACAGAGTAATCTCCCTGTAGTGTTAGGTATCACCTTAAGTAGAAAGGAAACGACATTTATTACAATGAAAGGGATCATACTTTTTCTTTCTTCAGAATTTAGTAAAGTTCAGTTTTGTTAAGGATTGCTCTCAATGTACACGACGTCACCGTCTATTCAGAGTTCCAATACAAGTATCATTGCATGCAGACGTCCTTATTTATAGCCCTAGTTTGTGTCTGATACAACCACTGGACGATAAGTTACTTGCCTCTCGTTAAAAGCATCAGCAACATTATCTGGATATGTTTCAAAGAAATCCGAAGATTGGAAGTCGTGGAAATAGCATGTCACTGTAATATTTTGTGAACACTGATGGTTCTCCTTCTTCATTAAACTCTTTATCATATCCTTATGAAAACCAAATATGTTCATATTTCTGACTCTGTGCCCGATTTGGCCAGAAGCTGTACCAACATAGTTATAATAAAAGAATGTTGAGACCAGTAACGTATTGCCAGTATCATAGAAGTCACAGTATACTAAATATGAATCTGAAAAAAATGACAGTGACATCATAATGTTCTGTAACTTGTTTGAATTATATTTTAATAATGTTGTTTTCAACCAAAGGTTTTTATCCATAACTACAAGACACTTGATTTGGTATTTCTTATAATCACATAATAAAGCAATTATGTTTCAAATCATCTCAATATTTAAGTTAATTTACCACGTATGGTTGCATTTATATGCACATGTTCTAAGTCAAAAGCTCGTTATTCCGTGATTGTTGTTTGTTAACTTTGTTCATAATTATTTTTTCGTCCTCGTTTTTTTTTCTGTAGATAGGAAGGTTTCCTGATTGAATTGGTTTACACTAGTCATTTTTGCACAAATAAACTTCGTACTTCATTTGGTCTTTTTAACATTTTTTATGTGAGCGTCACTGTTGACTCTTTTGAAGGCTAAACGCGCGTCTGGTGTAAATATAAAATTTCAACTCTTGCGTATATGATGAGTTTATTTATAAATTTTGAACAAAAGCTCCGTGTTTAAGGCAATACTTTGATCTGTGGTTGTTAACCTTTTATACTTTGTAACTTGTATGAAGAGATGTCTCATTGGCATTCATATTATCACATCTTCTATATATATACGAGTATAAATTGAAAACTACGTTCAAACCTTTGATTGCGTTGGATAAAAACCGCAATTTATATACGTGTGCATGTAAAAATATTCGTTGTAGAAGGGTCTAAAAACAGCACAAACAACATTTTCCAAAAGACCAAAAAACTGAAAAGGTATATTTAAACAAAACGCATTTGACTAACAGGTCGACAACTGATGTTCTTTAACCCTGCTGACTTCCATTGACGATTGCCAAATAAAATTGATCACAAGATGTAACAAAATGGAATTTCTTTTTAACTTGTCAAAATGTTTTGCCACAAACATACGGTGTCAATATTTTTTTAGTACACCAGATCCGGATTTCGACAATAAATGTTTCTTCAGTGATGTTAGGGATCGAAACGGTATTTGAAAGGCCATATAAAAAGTACCCTCATGCATTTTAAGAAAAAGTACCCTCATTTTTTTTATATAGTTAATGCGGTTATATAATATACCATCTGTTCCATGGTTGATAAAATACATCCCATTTGATCTCGCTCCAATGGCCCACCAATGTTCACATGAATTCTGTTTAACATTACCAGTGCACTCAGTTTCGTCCTCTAAGTATCTCCCAGGACAGTCAGGTATACCATCACATACACGATTTTGACTGATACACGATTTATCAAAACATTGATGGGTATTATCACTACAAGTTTCTACGAAATAGATAAATATAATTAGTTCATGTAACGGAAGTAAGTTTCTGGTTGCTTTCGAATGATGTTTAACATTGCATCCCTTATTTTATTGATTATGTATTTACATTGTGTAATAGATCAGATGTATTCTTTCAATATATGTTCACTTGTTTTGTTAATATGGCTTTTGGTTCATTTAAGACATTTCAATTGATATTTTATAGTGTGAATTATTATATTGTGATATTACACTATTAATTCAGGTAAGGGTGAAGGTAAATATGTTTAAATCCGCTGCATTTGTTTGCACCTGTCCTAATGTTTAGTGATTGTCATTTTTGGGAACCTTAATAACTTGCTATTTATGTTCTGAGTTCACTTAAACTAAGTATATTAGTATAGATATATATGTACCACAATTATTTTCATCTGATCCATCAAGACAATCGATTGTGACGTCACAGCGTTTAGCTAGAAGAACACATTGTTTGTTGTCACAACGCCATTCTTCGTCTTTACAACTTCTCCATTCTATACAAAAAAAACAGAACATTTTATAAGAAAGATCAAAGAGTATTTTCGAGAAAGGACGGATTAATATGTGGAAATATTAAGCCGACACTTCCAGAGGACCTTAATTCACCCAGGGTTTTGTGTGCCTCAATTCAAGGTATTCTATGGTATCATATGTATTCTGTTGAGTTTGGTTTTTTTTGGCTATGGCGTTATCAGTTTGTTTTTGACTAATAAATTTGTCCGTTTCGCTTCTTATTTAACACTTATGTTAATTACGTAGCAAGGACACACATACATACACACACTCATTAGAACTGAATTAATTTTATAATTATGCTATAATCTTGTCCTTTGCATAATTATAATAATGCTAAATACCGTCAGGAAAACCTCAACTTGCAGGATTTCACCTTAGACTATTTGCATTCGGTAACATATTTCATATAGTCAATATCCCTTTAATTATTACACAAACAAGTATAAGGCGACTGATAGGCTTCGTTCTCAGAAGGAATATTGTAGAAGACTTCGCAATTAAAGAAGAATACACTAGAATTTAAGTCTGACATAAATTACATTTCTCTATTTACTATTCGGGGAAAACTCAATACATATGTGTGTTTTTGTACTGATTCATTATCCTTTAATTTGTTTGTCATCGGGTATCAATAACAGTGATTTTACGCTCACTCAGTCTGTCAGATGCCTTCCAGTGGTGATTTAAATAGAAATGATAGCTAGCAATGATGGTATAGGTCAAATGCAGTTTGCCTATTCTTTGAAAAAAAACCCGAAAACATCATGAATAAAATATGTAATGAGTCATCAATCGAATAAATTCAGAAATAAGGTCAAATATAGCGATGAAAACTAGAGTGAAATGTTCGACATTAAGGCATCTGTATACAAGATATTTTGTTAACAGGTCTTCAAAATTAAGAAGCACAAAAAACTATGTTCAATTTGTATCAAGGGTGAGAACAATAAGTGCTATTTATCAATGATACGGAGGAAAATATTATTCTTTTTTCAAACAAATTATCGACAAAAATTTGCCGATACAAATATATTATAAAATCGAACTCTAAATGATACTAGAGTGAAATGTTCGACATTAAGGCATCTGTATAAAAGATATTTTGTTAACAGGTCTTCAAAATTAAGAAGCACAAAAAACTATGTTCAATTTGTATCAAGGGCTAGAACAATAAGTGCTATTTATCACTGATACGGAGGAAAATATTATTCTTTTTTCAAACAAATTATCGACAAAAATTTGCCGATACAAATATATTATAAAATCGAATGTGGAGACACAAATCAAGGCAACAAAATAAAAATCAAGGCAATTACAACAACTCTAAAAAGGACGATAGCGAATGTCTCTAGCTGTTTCACCGGATTTTAAATAACATAAGCAACACGACGGGTATCACATCTGGAGCCGGATCTGTTTACCCTTCCGGAGCACTTGAGATCACTCTCAGTTTTTTGTGGGGTTAATTTGGCTTAGTTTCAAGTTTTATATGACTGTCTTGATTTCTTTTCTATTGCTGTTTGTTTGTCTGTTTATTTTTAAGCCGTAGCGTTGTCAATTTATTTTCCGTCTATGAGTCTGACTGTCCCTCTTGATTTTGTCGTCGTTGTTTTATAAGTTCGTAACATCCTGCATGGTATTTTCTTAAGACTAAAATATGTTATACCTCTTAAAATAAATTATCTTCACACGACAAGTTGTCTCATTTCGAATAGTTATTTTACTTACGACAGTGTTGTTCGTCCGATCCATCATTGCAGTGTTTGATGTGGTCACAGTAGAAAGTTAAATGTATACATATACCATCTGAACATTGATACTGGGAACTTGAACATATTGTACCTGATAATGAGAACATAAGTCAAAAGTTAAAATTGGCTGAAAATGAAAAAAAAGACAAAAAGACAATAAAGGTTCAAACTGTTTGACATGTGAACCTCCCAAAGAATTTTCACTTCTATAATGCCGCAAAAAGTAAAATCACTAAAGTACTGAACTCCGAGGATAATTTTAAAAGAAAAGTCCCTAATCAAATGGTAAAATCAAATATTCTAACACACCAAACCATTGGACAACAACTGTCATATTCCTGACTTTATACAGGCATTTTCTTGTGTAAAAAATAGTGAATAAAACCCGATTTCATAGCTATCTAACCAAACCTCTCACTTGTATATTAGTCGTATAAATTTCCATTTTATTGACAACAATATGTGAACAAACCCAACAGACATACAATGTAAAAATGCCAAAAATAGGAGTATAGCATTCAACGTTGTATCATTATCTAAATCACTATAAAAACAAACAGATATATTCACAAAAATTCACCACGACACATTATAACACAACGGAATGTAACATTTATAACAATATTACACCTACAAAAAAAATAAAATAAATATGAAATCATATAAATTCGTAAATTTAGCATCCCTGGTTAAACATAGTTACTTTTTGTTTACATTTATGATTGTCAATTCTAAAATCCTCTGATGTATTCAAAATCTCGAGATTTTTTCATACATTTATAACCTTTGACACGGTTTTTTGTCAACGTACCAAAATGATTTTTCTTCTAGTTATAACTATTTTTTATCTTTATTGATAAACTAAAGACAATATTCCGTTAAAACAAAAAAAAAACCTGATAGATCAGATGATTTTTTCGAAATGCAAAATATATGTTTTTCACAAGGTAAAATGCAATAGTTAGTTGCATCTTAAAAGTTTACAAACTGGAACGTTTTAGACTTTCAAAGTCCACTATTTCGATTTAATTTTGGATCTCTTCAAAATGAATTTTACTATTGCTTAAAAGTGCGCATGCATGACCTGTTTAGTTTATATAAAATTTCATGTTCAACTCAACTGTTAAATTCATGCGCATGCAAGGACTAAGTTTAAAGATTAAATTCATCACAACGTTTAAACACTGCAGTGCCAAGGTTGGACCCTGCTATCGAAATATCGTCATCAACCTTAGAGTGTCCAAAAGCGAAAAAGTGTTAGTGGGGATTTTTGAAACGAGTTAGGAATAAAAAGATTTAGGTAAAACATTATATGAACAGTGATTAGAATCATGGAGTTTTGCTTCATTATATCATAATGGTATACAAATTAACCAGTTTGTAAATAATAAGGATTAAATATTCTTACCACAATGATGTTCGTCAGACTTGTCAGAACAATCATTATAAGTATCACAAACTGCTAGCTGTGATATAACCTCGCTTTTTACACATGTGTATAAGAATTTGTTATGAGTTGGTATCCCTGTATTGTCCCAAACTATAGTTCTCCTATCTGTCGCTGAAACAGAAAATAATAGTTCATCTATTGAAGTGCAATTACAGGGGTAATATACAGTAATGAGTATGCAAAAAGAAAATGTGATATTACACGCAATACAGCTACTTGTTATGTTAAAATAAGGTTGTATGTAAACCAATCATCCTAAAACCAATTTTATTAAAATTGAAACCTACAAATCGTGTGGACGACAATATGTTAAAAACCATCAATGAGTAATGTCTGTATTTTTTTTTGCCGAATTGAATGATCAGATACATTTATTTATTTCGCCTTAAAAATCGTTGAATGAAAATTTTGTGAAAATGATTAGTTGGAAGTGCTTGAATATAGTTATCAAAAGTACCAGGATTATAATTTTATACGCCAGACGCGCGTTTCGTCTACATAAGACTCATCAGTGACGCTCAGATCAAAATAGTTAAAAAGCCAAACAAATACAAAGTTGAAGAGCATTGAGGACCCAAAATTCCAAAAAGTTGTGCCAAATACGGCTAAGGTAATCTACTCCTGGGGTAAGAAAATCCTTAGTTTTTCGAATAATTCAAAGTTTTGTAAACAGAAAATTTATAAAAATGACCATATAATTGATATTCATGTCAACACCGAAGTGCTGACTACTGGGCTGGTGATACCCTCGGGGAAGAAACGTCCACCAGCAGTGGCATCGACCCAGTGGTGTAAATAGTTATCAAAAGTACCAGGATTATAATTTTATACGCCAGACGCGCGTTTCGTCTACATAAGACTCATCAGTGACGCTCAGATCAAAATAGTTAAAAAGCCAAACAAATACAAAGTTGAAGAGCATTGAGGACCCAAAATTCCAAAATGTTGTGCAAAATACGGCTAAGGTAATCTACTCCTGGGGTAAGAAAATCCTTAGTTTTTCGAATAATTCAAAGTTTTGTAAACAGAAAATTTATAAAAATGACCATATAATTGATATTCATGTCAACACCGAAGTGCTGACTACTGGGCTGGTGATACCCTCGGGGACGAAACGTCTACCAGCAGTGGCATCGACCCAGTGGTGTAAATAGTTATCAAAAGTACCAGGATTATAATTTTATACGCCAGACGCGCGTTTCGTCTACATAAGACTCATCAGTGACGCTCAGATCAAAATAGTTAAAAAGCCAAACAAATACAAAGTTGAAGAGCATTGAGGACCCAAAATTCCAAAAAGTTGTGCCAAATACGGCTAAGGTAATCTACTCCTGGGGTAAGAAAATCCTTAGTTTTTCGAATAATTCAAAGTTTTGTAAACAGAAAATTTATAAAAATGACCATATAATTGATATTCATGTCAACACCGAAGTGCTGACTACTGGGCTGGTGATACCCTCGGGGACGAAACGTCCACCAGCAGTGGCATCGACCCAGTGGTGTAAATAGTTATCAAAAGTACCAGGATTATAATTTTATACGCCAGACGCGCGTTTCGTCTACATAAGACTCATCAGTGACGCTCAGATCAAAATAGTTAAAAAGCCAAACAAATACAAAGTTGAAGAGCATTGAGGACCCAAAATTCCAAAAAGTTGTGCCAAATACGGCTAAGGTAATCTACTCCTGGGGTAAGAAAATCCTTAGTTTTTCGAATAATTCTAAGTTTTGTAAACAGAAAATTTATAAAAATGACCATATAATTGATATTCATGTCAACACCGAAGTGCTGACTACTGGGCTGGTGATACCCTCGGGGACGAAACGTCCACCAGCAGTGGCATCGACCCAGTGGTGTAAATAGTTATCAAAAGTACCAGGATTATAATTTTATACGCCAGACGCGCGTTTCGTCTACATAAGACTCATCAGTGACGCTCAGATCAAAATAGTTAAAAAGCCAAACAAATACAAAGTTGAAGAGCATTGAGGACCCAAAATTCCAAAAAGTTGTGCCAAATACGGCTAAGGTAATCTACTCCTGGGGTAAGAAAATCCTTAGTTTTTCGAATAATTCAAAGTTTTGTAAACAGAAAATTTATAAAAATGACCATATAATTGATATTCATGTCAACACCGAAGTGCTGACTACTGGTCTGGTGATACCCTCGGGGACGAAACGTCCACCAGCAGTGGCATCGACCCAGTGGTGTAAATAGTTATCAAAAGTACCAGGATTATAATTTTATACGCCAGACGCGCGTTTCGTCTACATAAGACTCATCAGTGACGCTCAGATCAAAATAGTTAAAAAGCCAAACAAATACAAAGTTGAAGAGCATTGAGGACCCAAAATTCCAAAAAGTTGTGCCAAATACGGCTAAGGTAATCTACTCCTGGGGTAAGAAAATCCTTAGTTTTTCGAATAATTCAAAGTTTTGTAAACAGAAAATTTATAAAAATGACCATATAATTGATATTCATGTCAACACCGAAGTGCTGACTACTGGGCTGGTGATACCCTCGGGGACGAAACGTCCACCAGCAGTGGCATCGACCCAGTGGTGTAAATAGTTATCAAAAGTACCAGGATTATAATTTTATACGCCAGACGCGCGTTTCGTCTACATAAGACTCATCAGTGACGCTCAGATCAAAATAGTTAAAAAGCCAAACAAATACAAAGTTGAAGAGCATTGAGGACCCAAAATTCCAAAAAGTTGTGCCAAATACGGCTAAGGTAATCTACTCCTGGGGTAAGAAAATCCTTAGTTTTTCGAATAATTCAAAGTTTTGTAAACAGAAAATTTATAAAAATGACCATATAATTGATATTCATGTCAACACCGAAGTGCTGACTACTGGGCTGGTGATACCCTCGGGGACGAAACGTCCACCAGCAGTGGCATCGACCCAGTGGTGTAAATAGTTATCAAAAGTACCAGGATTATAATTTTATACGCCAGACGCGCGTTTCGTCTACATAAGACTCATCAGTGACGCTCAGATCAAAATAGTTAAAAAGCCAAACAAATACAAAGTTGAAGAGCATTGAGGACCCAAAATTCCAAAAAGTTGTGCCAAATACGGCTAAGGTAATCTACTCCTGGGGTAAGAAAATCCTTAGTTTTTCGAATAATTCAAAGTTTTGTAAACAGAAAATTTATAAAAATGACCATATAATTGATATTCATGTCAACACCGAAGTGCTGACTACTGGGCTGGTGATACCCTCGGGGACGAAACGTCCACCAGCAGTGGCATCGACCCAGTGGTGTAAATAGTTATCAAAAGTACCAGGATTATAATTTTATACGCCAGACGCGCGTTTCGTCTACATAAGACTCATCAGTGACGCTCAGATCAAAATTGTTAAAAAGCCAAACAAATACAAAGTTGAAGAGCATTGAGGACCCAAAATTCCAAAAAGTTGTGCCAAATACGGCTATGGTAATCTACTCCTGGGGTAAGAAAATCCTTAGTTTTTCGAATAATTCAAAGTTTTGTAAACAGAAAATTTATAAAAATGACCATATAATTGATATTCATGTCAACACCGAAGTGCTGACTACTGTGCTGGTGATACCCTCGGGGACGAAACGTCCACCAGCAGTGGCATCGACCCAGTGGTGTAAATAGTTATCAAAAGTACCAGGATTATAATTTTATACGCCAGACGCGCGTTTCGTCTACATAAGACTCATCAGTGACGCTCAGATCAAAATAGTTAAAAAGCCAAACAAATACAAAGTTAAAGAGCATTGAGGACCCAAAATTCCAAAAAGTTGTGCCAAATACGGCTAAGGTAATCTACTCCTGGGGTAAGAAAATCCTTAGTTTTTCGAATAATTCAAAGTTTTGTAAACAGAAAATTTATAAAAATGACCATATAATTGATATTCATGTCAACACCGAAGTGCTGACTACTGGGCTGGTGATACCCTCGGGGACGAAACGTCCACCAGCAGTGGCATCGACCCAGTGGTGTAAATAGTTATCAAAAGTACCAGGATTATAATTTTATACGCCAGACGCGCGTTTCGTCTACATAAGACTCATCAGTGACGCTCAGATCAAAATAGTTAAAAAGCCAAACAAATACAAAGTTGAAGAGCATTGAGGACCCAAAATTCCAAAAAGTTGTGCCAAATACGGCTAAGGTAATCTACTCCTGGGGTAAGAAAATCCTTAGTTTTTCGAATAATTCAAAGTTTTGTAAACAGAAAATTTATAAAAATGACCATATAATTGATATTCATGTCAACACCGAAGTGCTGACTACTGGGCTGGTGATACCCTCGGGGACGAAACGTCCACCAGCAGTGGCATCGACCCAGTGGTGTAAATAGTTATCAAAAGTACCAGGATTATAATTTTATACGCCAGACGCGCGTTTCGTCTACATAAGACTCATCAGTGACGCTCAGATCAAAATAGTTAAAAAGCCAAACAAATACAAAGTTGAAGAGCATTGAGGACCCAAAATTCCAAAAAGTTGTGCCAAATACGGCTAAGGTAATCTACTCCTGGGGTAAGAAAATCCTTAGTTTTTCGAATAATTCAAAGTTTTGTAAACAGAAAATTTATAAAAATGACCATATAATTGATATTCATGTCAACACCGAAGTGCTGACTACTGGTCTGGTGATACCCTCGGGGACGAAACGTCCACCAGCAGTGGCATCGACCCAGTGGTGTAAATAGTTATCAAAAGTACCAGGATTATAATTTTATACGCCAGACGCGCGTTTCGTCTACATAAGACTCATCAGTGACGCTCAGATCAAAATAGTTAAAAAGCCAAACAAATACAAAGTTGAAGAGCATTGAGGACCCAAAATTCCAAAAAGTTGTGCCAAATACGGCTAAGGTAATCTACTAGAAGAGATTGAAATATAATAACCATGCTATGAATAATACATTAAAACTGAATCGATCTTAGGAAAGATGCAAATGTATTTCTTGAAAAGTTCAATAATTGTAAAGCACTAAACTGAGTGCCCCAGACAAAACAAAAAGCTGACACAAGACAAGATTTTTTAATTAATAGAAGACCTACTGGAATCGGCACTTTCAATCAATTTGTTTATGGTTACCAGCTTAAATAAATATGTATATATCTTTATTCATTAGCGATCTGTGTCAATGTTCTTAGACAAGAAAAGATGTCAAGTCAGCACAATATTGATTTCGTCTTATCTCAAATTGTGATTATTGACTTAGGTTGATACACACGGCAGGTGATGCATATGGATGAAGGGGACCTTTGGTCTGTTTGCGCAAAAGTCTCACGACTTTTTAGGTTCATGCGATCTATGTTTTGCTTGCTTTGTATCTTCTTATAGATATATTATGTGATTTGAACATCGAAATACAACTTGCGTTTTTTTAAAGTATTTAGAAAAAATATTATGGAGATATAGTTGTACTTAATGATTTAAGGGTATACCTTCAATGTTATTAGCTTTCAATTGTGTTTCACACATAAAATACTGTATCTTGTTATAAACACATGGAACATCATTCCAACTCTGTTTATTATGAATACTGTTCAGTATGATTGCTGTACATTGTTCGTCATCAAAACCATCTGGTTGAGAAACACCTTTTATAACGTTGTTAGACCTTAAAAGCAAATAAATCAGTATTGGGCAATGTCTATTAAAGAAAAAAAAATATTTCACAGAAAACATTTAAACCCTAACCATCATAAATTGCGGACTTTCCTTTTTTTAATATTCCACGGAGTTTGGTATTTTGATTATTTTACTTTTTAGATAATAGAGAGCTGGTATTCAAATGCATTGAATTTACTTAAAAGGGCAGACAATTAACCATAACTTTAAACAAAATTCTCGGTTGCGCTTATTTTTAAATTACTTATGCCTACTAGTATTTTCGATAAATGTGTTCCTAATAAATTTATGGTTTGTTCTTCAGATGTTTAGGGATGTTTGCTGCATTATACACGAATATTACTCGATCCGAGGATAACTCCCTCGAAATCTAATGACTGATGAAAATTGTCGTCCTACTTGAATTAAAATTTATCTATCTTTAATTATATATGAATTCTTTTCACGGATTTCTCATTTCCTTTTTGTTTTAAATCTACGATTTAGTTTACATTGCTTATATCTTACAATAGAAAGTTCTATTAAATTACTCATTACCAGGATGTATAAATTAATGGTTCACCATTTAACCATTGGTAATCTAAAAACTTGTAACCTTTATTCTTTTTTACCAAACCTGAAAAAAAAATGATAAAGTAGGAGAAACTACTTTTGCAAAATAATGGGCACATAATAACATTATGGTATGGCATATATAAAATAGATATACCAATATAACTTCAATCGGTGTGCCTCTTAATTATTGGTGTTGCTTGTTGTCTGATATATTTGATGTTTGGTTTTTGCTTTTGCTTTGCCGCTTGAATTATGTCAAATTTTGCCATGTTGGTGCCCGTTTTAGTTAATGTTATGGGTTTAGCTCTTTTTCCAGGCTGCATGGTGACTGATAGCTGCTAACAATCATTTAATTCTGACTGTGGTGAAATGTGAACTTTTTAACAATCATATGACTCCTGAAATATAACTACTTCAATCAAAGAGTCACAGAGTTATGAATTATCTAATTGTCAAGGGAAATAAACCTGCCTATATAAACTTTATCAGCACGTTTTCTGTCAGATGTAAGAAGTTGATGAACAAATGTCATTTCTTCTTCCGAGTTGATACTGACAAGGTGACCACTTTCTTTTACACATTCTATTTCCGCCTTTTGCTGATTCGTATCATTATTGTAAAACAACTTATAACAACTTGTTCTAAAGTTAGACCATGTTGTAGTACAGTCTTAAATATAGAAAAAAATATATATGTTATGCAATAGTTCTAGATCTTTTCTTTGGTTTTTTCTTTTAAAGTTAAATTTTAGACCCGGATTATCGTTAAAAACTTAAACCTTTTCTTATATTTAAAACATTTACCGAGAGTGACATTTATCTCTCGAAATGACAATTGATGGTAGGTTAGATACCAAAATTTATGACAAACGCGATGATTTTAATTTTCCTACAGTCAACTTTCGATTTCTGTGTAGCAACATCCCAGCGGCACCAGCAAATGGAGTATATGTGTCTCAATTGATACGTTACTCTATAGCTAGCTCAAAGTAAGTTGATTTTGTTGAACGAGGAAAACTGCTTTCTCAAAAGTTGCTAAAACAGGGCTATGAACCAATCAAATGAAGGTCATCACTGGGGAAATTTTACGGTCACCATCATGAGCTGATTGGTCATTATGACAAAAGTGTGTCAGAAATCATATATGATATTCTTCCTCGGTCATAATAACCTTCCATCGTTACCAAACTGAAAAAAAGAAATAATACGACTGGTGCCGTTCAGGAAATGCTTACCCTTCCGGAGCAACTGATTTCACTCCTAGTTTTATTGGAGATCGTGTTGTTTCTTATTTATTATTCGTAACTGGTGCTGTAAATATCTTTTGATTTTTGTGAGTCTTTGTTTTCTCCTTGATTTTGATTGTTATGGTTTATCAACTGACATAATAAAGTCTGATATAGAGGCTAGTATTAAGTCAAATTTTCAAAACAACTGATAAACAGAGAACAACCGAAAAGGACAAGGTATTGGAATAACGAGCGTTTAAATAACCGAACAAGTATAAGTAAAGCTTATGTCTTTTTTATATTAATCTTACCAGATACATTAGAAATTGTTTCAAAGACCGTATCTTTTATCGTATATAAACCAAGAAATCCCCTTCCGATCAAGTCATTTCCAACACGGAATTCTATATCCATCATATGCCAACTAGATATTAAACTTATATGTGGCATTGTAGCCTTGGTAAATCGTCCAAGAGATTCTGGTCTTTTTCTCCAGATATCAAAGTCAAACACTTCCACATACGAATCAACCAGTGATATGATGTTCACATCAAGTTCTAGGAACTTCAATTCGATATATTGTCCATACTGACCTCTAATTTTCCACATATTTGTATCCGATGCTGTATATAACGATGGATATAAATAAGATGCTATATATGCCTTTTTTGCAATGCATGTTGCATACTTTGTGGCGTTCACTCCGCACCCAGGGTAATCTGAAATTAATTTTGTTTTTGCTTTAAATGCAAAATGATGAATTTTATTTAAATATATGGCTATTAAAGGATTTATTTTAACAGCTTTGTGTGACAGTTGGCTTTTCCACAAATGATTTCATCAATTATTTCGTGTTTTAATAAGTACGTTTGCAAATAATAAAGCCGTATCTAGATGTAAGTTGAAAAACTCGGTGCGCATAAGATCCTCTTTTTGTTCTATTGGTGATAATCGTACATGACGCATTATGATTTTTGATTTTGCCAAAAAGCTCAGTATATTTGAAACGTGTTTGAGTGTGATATTTATATATATAACATTAACATTAACATTTTGATTTTTTTTTTTGGTTTTCTTTTTGATCTTTTTTATTCTAATTTTGAAGCATGTATTAACTGACTATTAAACACTAAATTTTGTTTTTAATTTCTTTATTATTATGTACACGTTCTATTCGAGATAAAGAAAATGAATGATTAAATAATTGATGTTCAGTTTGCTTAGTAAAATATCTTCATAAATATTAAGTCAATTCCAGAAAATATTAGTTTTGATTTGAATTAATTAGGCGTAGAAACTAATATACCGTATAGCGGGTTATTTTACGCTGGTGTAAAATTTCGAGATTTTTATTGAATAAGGTTTACCAAATATTTGGCGGTTATTATTTCAACGTTTCGAAATTTTTATCAATACTTTTGCATGTACAATTTTAAATTGTCGGAATTGTTTTTGGCGATTTTGACCTATTCGCGAAAATAAGCGAAAATGTACAGTCCGCGAAAATAACCCGCTATATCCTAATTACAGATGATAAATAGAGTTCGTTCAATATTTCAAAACTAAGATGATTAAGATAAGTATCTGTAAGAGCCTTTTCAAATATTTTGTTCGCAAATGCAACTTTAATGCTTTTAACATAACAAAAGAAGTGGTTCAACCTTTAAATATTTTCTTAATGGTTTTGAAAATGGCTCTCAGCAAAATTCAATTGAACTTCATTTCGTCAATGAATACAAGCAACAATAAATTTCACATTAAATTTTACCGATTGATTCAATTTTTAGCTGGTACATTAAGTTATCTGAAAAAGTGTTTGTAAAACACGATGTGAAATGTATTTTGATAGTATCCCCAGTTGCCATGAACGAAGCATATCTGTATCGTTGTTGGTTGTCTCTGGTAATTTGTATCTCCATCCCTGTTCCAATGTCTATAGATAATGTGTCTTTACAAGAACTTGGATGCATATATGAATGGCCACTCTGTTAAAGACAGAAACAATTAAAATTAAGCTAGTCCGTTTCTGTTTTCATTATAGGAACTGTGATCTGCTTTTGAAATCATCAGGTAAAAACTACATTACTGATGTTGAAATTCTCATTTTTTTTAAAAAGTTAAATGAAGACACAATCAAAATAATAAAAACCGACAAAAATAGCTTTCTTTGTTGTATAGCATAACATATTAAAAGCTTTTATTATTTCAAATTAAGAACATAACCCATCAATCGTTTTTCATTTAAAAATGTTTTGACAGTATAAATGTTTGATTTCTGTTCCATTATTTAATATTTTATTGATTTACTCCATGGTTTTTTTCAATGCACAGTAGTTTTAAAAAAAACCGCTCTAATCAGTACATGGCAGTGCGATGAGAATTGTTTTGTACCGTGCTGAATGCTTTAAATTTGCTTTGAATTTGAGATTAAGAACAACACATACGTGTAGTTCCTTTGTTTTTTGTATTTTTTCGTGTATGGATATCCCATATCCTTTCTTTTCTGTTATATATCAAAACCGAACTTAATTTGAAATTTGCTGCAAACTTTCGCGTCAGAGTTTACTTACTTGTTGCAGTGTTGCTTCAGTTTCAATTTCGGCAAATGATGCATATATAATGGTCATCTTCAAGTACATTCCCGGATGGCTAAACAATGTTGTATGTTGAGTTATTCCCTTTGGGTAATTTGATGGAAACATTGTTGAGTATATATTATCAGTATGTTCTAATGTAGGAGGAAAGAGTGCCCCTTCAATCAACTGAGACGTTGGTCTAAAAAACTTGTCTGAAAATTGTTGAAAGATTTAAACATGCACTATTGAAGGCCCATGTAGTAAACATTTTGATTTTGATGTACAGTTGAAATTATATAATCGATCTCCATTGCTTACCTGCCAGAAACAACAGAGTATTTGCCGCAACATGGAGCTATTTTGGGGTGTTTTACAGACTTTTTTTGTCTTATTATGTCTTATACCTTATTTCTGTGTTTTTTCCTCTGGGTATGTGTTCTTCTGAAGGACGACTCCGGGTGAAGGAATTTCTCGCTACATTGAAAACCTGTTGGTGTCCTTCTTCTGTTGTTTGTTATATGGTCGGGTTTTTGTGAAATGTAATCTGCAAGTCCATTGATCTATTTTATGCGTTTTGCCAAGACTAGTATGTTGTGGTAGATATTTGAATTATGATCATTGTAACATACCATATTTAAACTACTTTTATTTGTTATTTTTAACTTTATATATATATGTAACATATTATTCAATAGTTGTAGAATACATGTGATTGATATTATTTACTTAGAGACTTAGCATTACTAGATCCTTACCTGAGAAACAAAGTCTCTCGGATGATATTACATCTTCAAATTCATTTCTTTTCCAAAGATGTTTGTAGTGTCTATTTGTGCTACTTGTATTATAATAACAACAGTTGCTTCTAGATTCATCATAAACATTTCCAATGTATCCGTTATCTATAGTCCCCTGTTTGCATTCTTTAAAGGTCATACTTGAATTATCACATACGCCGTGTGTTTCAATATGTCGAACAGAAGCAAATCCCATGTCAATGCTTTTCCTAGGTTCATTAAAGATACTACCTTCTGTTTCTTTACACCATATCTTGCGAGAAGCTGTAATTAAAAAAAAACCGTCGGTGATTGTTGTTTACATATTGTTTTGATTAGCTAAGCTAATTATAACCTATACCATG